>NW_024113648.1:0-9644 GCF_003073215.2 Triticum urartu
GTTGTGATGCCATGTTGTATGTACTCATATCGGGCATATTGTGTGTATGATTGAAATGCTTGGTATGAGTGGGATCCGACAATCTAGTTGTTTATCCTTGGCAGCCTTTCATATGGGGAAATGTAGTCTAGTGCTCCTCAAGCCATAGTAGTCCGCTACAGCCCGGTTCACCGGAGTCCTGTTAGCCCAGCACTACTGTTCAGGACACTTGACTGGCCGGCATGTGATTCACTTCGTCCCTATGTCTGTCCCTTCGGGGAAATGTCACACGGTGACCTCCGGAGTCCTGCCTAGCCTGCTACAGCCCGGGGTTCCCCGGAGTCCTGTTAGCCCAGTGCTACAGCCCGGAACCACTCGTTGATGACCGACATGTTTGATGTGATTCATGTATGCCTGTCTCCATGGGTCTGTGCCGCTTTGGGTTCACAACTAGCCATGTCGGCCCGGGTTCTCTGTCATATGGATGCTAGCGACACTATCATATACGTGAGCCAAAAGGTGCAAACGGTCCCGGGCCATGGTAAGGCGACACCCGTGGGATACCGTGCGTGAGGCCGCAAGGTGATATGAGGTGTTACCGGCTAGATCGATGTGACTTGGAATTGGGGTCCTGACAGCGTTGGTATCAGAGCCGGACTGCCTGTAGGTTCGTTGAGCCAAACTGGTCGATGTCGAGTCTAGAAATGCTCTAGTTATATGTAGGGGAATTGATTGTGGGAGGGAATGTAAGGTTCTTTTACTCCTTTACCCTATGCCTCTGATCTGAGTCATTCTCTTCTCATTCAACGTGGGTTAAGGACTAGGCTCTCTTCCTCTATCAGGTTCACGTGTTACTAATCTGTAGTAGCTTATAGGATTGATGCTACAAGCCCCAGTTCAGTTTCTACTATTCTAGCATGTTGCTAATTGGATCAGAATCTTGATATGATGTTGTTGAGTGGTATTCTGAACCGTTGTGGATGTCTCAAATCTTTTTCTGAGCATTTACAGTTGTTATGCTGTCCAATTTTCCCTAGGAATTCTGATGTCTTTGCATTGTGGTTGTGCTTTCAGAGGCCAACCATGCTCAAAACCAAGTGGTTCACCTGACCCGGTGCCTCGACGTGCCCAGTCATACTTCTATGCTAGTCCGGGTAATGATCGAGACGGGCTACCGTTGGTATCCCGAATACACCGTCGAAGAGCAGTTCCGCGACTTTAATCAAAGCCAATATCTCTGCACCGTCAGGATATTTCCTTCTTATCCTGGATCTACCGAGCCCCTTCACTGTTCCTATGGACTCGGGGTTACTGTTGAGATGGCTGTGCAGGATGCTGCCTATTCCATGATGACCATCTTGCGAGTCCGGACTGGCCTGCTTCGGAACACCGATTTCCGTTACATGCCAGCTTCACTTCCGGGAGCGCAAGGGTATCTTCAGGCTATCTATGCCGACTCCACTCAGGAGGACTCATTAACTCGTACCACTGCCGAGTTGCTTGAAGATAAGGACCGAGAGAATGGGGCCTTGAGGCTGGAACTTTTCAATACCCGTGTTGATCATTGGGCCACATTGACTCGGTTTGCACCTGCGGTGCAAGCTGGATGTATGGATACAAGGGATCTGTATCCTGTGAGATCAGCTCTGCCAGACATGGTGGATTGGCGTGATGTGGGAGGCATCACCCCACCCCATGGTCCCCGCAGGCCACCGTTTGTTGGTCCAAGACCTCATCCTAGCCCCTATGGTCCACAGGCTCCTCAGGACCGTCTGTTTCTGGATGGTCACGTTGAACTTCCAGGCTATGGAGGATGGTCAACACCCGCGGCAACCCTGCTGTCCCGGAGCAGGGGGAAGCCAGTGCAGCTAGAGGTGAAAATCTGCCTCACCCGCCTTCTCTGGCCGAAGGAATGCTGGAGGCGGAAAGAAACAAGCGTGAGACTAACCGCCTGCTAGAGCGGATTGAGCAGAACACTGCATGCCACCCACGAAATGACTTGGTGCCGATCAATGACTTCATCAAGCTGTACCCACCAAAGTTTAACCATTCCGTCAAGCCCCTCGACGCGGATGACTGGCTTCGCAGCATCACCCACAAGCTACGTTCTACCAACGTAGCCGAAGCTGACAAGGTTACTTATGCTGCCTACCATCTCGAAGGCCCTGCTAGCCTTTGGTGGGAAAACTTCGAAGCTATGCGCCCTGTCGGCCAAATCACTACTTGGGCTGAATTCAGTGAGGCTTTCCGTGAGCATCACATTCCGGAAGGTCTCATGGATCGCAAGAGGGAGGAATTCTGCAACTTCACCCAAGGAAGACTGACTGTGGATGCCTATAGTCGTGAATTTGGAAATCTGGCACGCTATGCTCCTGAAGAGGTTTCTACTGACGCTAAGAAGCAAGCAAGGTTCCGCAAGGGACTTAGCCCTGAGCTTCGCCGCGATCTCCGTCTGCACGAGTGCACATCCTTTCAGAAGTTGGTCAATAAAGCCATCAGTGCTGAGACGGGCCAGACTGATTATGACGCTTCACGCAAGCACTCCCGTGATTTTGGCTCTTCATCCGGCTCTGGAACTCAGAAGCGCCGGGTGTGGATCCCAAGCACGGCACTGCCACCCAGGTTCATCCCGAGGCCATCCTTTGAGGCGCCTCGTCCCAACCAGCAATTTGCACCGCCCAAGCCCTATGGTGGCTCCGCTGCTAATGCTGCTCCACGCCCCAATGTGGTGACATGCTTTAAGTGTGGAGAGCCGGGTCACTATAGCCGAGAGTGTCCCCAGAACAACAACCCCAATCAAACTGGAAAGTCCATTGGCCATGGTAAGTCAGCGGGGAAGACTTTCTACGCCAAGCCGGCCACCACTGCACGTGGCCATGTCAATTATGTTTCAGCCGAGGAGGCTCACGAGGATCCTAACGTCGTCCTTGGTACGCTCCTTGTTAACTGCCATCCGGCATCTGTTCTTTTCGATACTGGAGCATCCCATTCATTCATATCCGAGAACTATGCTCGACTGCATAACATGACATTCTGTGACATGTCCTCTACCATGGAAATTCAAACCCCTGGCTCTAGATGGAAAACTTCTAGAGTAAGCCATG
Organism: Triticum urartu; assembly: GCF_003073215.2. Classification (NCBI taxonomy): domain Eukaryota; kingdom Viridiplantae; phylum Streptophyta; class Magnoliopsida; order Poales; family Poaceae; genus Triticum; species Triticum urartu. The sequence goes on from NW_024113648.1 coordinate 3,084, forward strand.
GGAACGAAATCCTTGTCGACGGACTTGTCTTCCTTGCATCCTTAATAGCTCTCAAGTCCTCCGACATAAACATCATCTTGGGTATGGACTGGATATCAGCTCATTATGCTAAGATCGATTGTGCCACTAGAACCGTTCAACTTACTCACCCCTCAGGCAAGACAGTTAATGTCTTAACTCGAGTGGCCAAGTGCCAACTTTACTCCCTAAATGCCAACCCCCTTCCAGACCTTGAGGATGTTCCGGTAGTCCGCGACTTCCCGGATGTCTTTCCAGAAGAACTGCCAGGTGTTCCACCTGACAGGGATGTCGAGTTTGTGATAGACCTTGTTCCAGGAACCGTCCCAATCTCTAGAAGACCCTACAAGATGGCACCCTTAGAACTAGCCGAGCTTAAGAATCAACTCGATGAGTCCTTGAAAAAGGGTTTCATCCGTCCTAGTTCCTCTCCTTGGGCTTGCCCCGTCCTCTTCGTCAAGAAGAAGGATGGAACGGATCAAATGGTTGTGGATTACCGACCTGTCAATTTGGTCACCATCAAGAATAAATATCCGCTTCCCAGGATCAACGATCTGTATGATCAGCTCGCTGGATCCTCAGTCTTCTCCAAGATGGATTTGAGGTTGGGTTACCATCAAATCAAAATCAGAAACGGGGACATTCCCAAGACGGCCTTTGTTACTCGTTATGGCCAATACGAGTACACCGTCATGTCCTTCGGTTTAACCAATGCCCCGGCTACCTTCTCTCGGTTAATGAACTCAGTCTTCATGGAGTACTTGGATAAATTCGTCGTGGTATACCTCGATCACATACTCATCTACTCCAAGAATGAAGAGGAACATGCCGTACATCTAAGGCTGGTATTGATGAAACTTCGAGAGCATCGCCTTTATGCCAAATTCTCCAAGTGTGAGTTTTGGTTGCCAGAAGTGACCTATCTAGGCCATGTAATCTCTGGTAAGGGTATTGCTGTCAATCCCGAGCGAGTTCAAGCCGTCCTTGATTGGACTCCACCTAAGACGGTTAAGCAAGTTCAGAGTTTCCTTGGCTTAGCGAGCTATTGCCGCCGCTTCGTCGAAAATTTCTCCAAGGTTGCTAAACCTCTAACTGAACTCCTCAAGAAAGATAAAAAGTTCGAGTGGACTCCACAGTGCGAGATCAGCTTTCAGGAACTGAAAAGACGCCTGACATCTGCTCCTGTACTGGTACCACCAGATTTCTCCAAGGACTTTATTATCTATTGCGACGCCTCGCGACAAGGACTAGGTTGCATACTCATGCAAGATCGTCAGGTAATTGCCTATGGTTCACGGCAATTACACCCACATGAGGAAAACTATCCTACACATGATCTAGAGCTTGCAGCTGTAGTCCATGCACTTAAAACCTGGCGACATTACCTTCTCGGTAATCGTTGCGAGATCTTCACCGATCACCAAAGATTGAAATATATCTTCACCCAACCAGATTTGAATCTCAGGCAAAGACGTTGGGTTGAGTTGATCTCGGATTACGACTTAGGAATAACTTACACCCCGGGCAAAGCCAATGTCATGGCTGATGCGCTAAGCCGTAAGTCCTATTGTAACAACCTGATGTTACAACAAAGTCAACCATTTCTCCATGAGGAATTTCGTAAGCTAAATCTTCACATTGCTCCTCAAGGATTCCTATCCACCCTGGTGGCGAAGCCTACCCTTATGGATCAAATCATAGCTGCCCAGAAGCGTGATAAGGGCATATCCCGGATTAAGGAAAACATCGCTAGCGGAGTTGCTAAATGTTTCTCCATAGATGAGCGAGGTGCTGTCTTTTTCGAGAACCGTCTGGTAGTTCCCAAGAAACAACATCTACGCCAGTTGATCCTTAAGGAAGCTCATGAATCCCCTCTCACCATTCATCCCGGTAGTACCAAAATGTATCAAGACCTACGCCAGAGGTTTTGGTGGACTAGGATGAAGAGAGAAATCGCTCAATACATTGCTAATTGCGACATATGTCATCATGTTAAAGCAGAGCATCAACGGCCTGCTGGCACCCTTCAACCTTTGGCTATTCCTGAATGGAAATGGGATAAAATCAGTATGGATTTCATCACTGGGTTTCCCAGGACCAAGAGAGGGAATAATGCCATCTTCGTTGTGATCGACCGACTTTCCAAAGTAGCCCACTTTCTACCTGTTCGTGAGAGTATCACCGCTAGCCAGCTAGCCGATTTATACATCTCCCGAATAGTGTCTCTTCATGGTGTTCCATTGGAAATTAACTCAGACCGTGGGAGTCTCTTCACCTCTCGATTTTGGGAAAGTTTCCAAAATGCTATGGGAACTCGTCTCTCTTTCAGCACCGCTTTCCACCCTCAATCAAGTGGTCAAGTAGAGCGAGTCAATCAAATTCTGGAAGATATGCTCCGAGCTTCTGTTATCTCGTTCGAAATGAGTTGGGAGAAATGCCTTCCATTCACGGAGATTGCTTATAACAATAGTTATCAAGCTAGTTTGGGGAAAGCTCCTTTCGAAGTACTCTATGGACGGAAATGTCGAAGGCCTCTTAACTGGTCAGAAACCGGGGAAAGACAACTCTTTGGCCCGGATATGATTCAGGAAGCTGAAGAGCAGGTTCGCGTTATTCGTGAGAAATTGAAAACAGCCCAATCTCGTCAAAAGAGTCAATATGATCGTAAACATAAGCCCATGACTTATGAAGTCGACGAGAAGGCCTACCTTCGGGTTACTCCGTTAAAGGGAACACATCGTTTCAGTATCAAAGGCAAACTGGCTCCTCGTTACATTGGACCCTTTCGTATTCTTGCCAAACGAGGAGAAGTTGCCTACCAATTGGAACTACCTCCGCATCTTTCTAGAGTTCACGATGTCTTCCACGTTTCACAACTCAGGCGTTGCTTCGCGGATCCTATCCGTGGAGTGGACCACGAAACACTTGATCTACAAGATAACCTCTCATATCGGGAATATCCCGTTCGTATCCTTGATCAAGCCGAGCGTACCACTCGACGTCAGAATATCAAGTTTCTCAAGGTTCAATGGTCACACCATTCCGAGAAATAAGCCACTTGGGAAAGGGAGGATCGTCTTCGATTTGAGTACCCCACCTTCTTCCCGGAGGATCCTAAATCTCGGGACGAGATTCTTTTGAGTGGGGGTGAGTTGTCAGACCCTAGCTAGTTCATGCATTAGAATGTGCATCATGTTTAAATTCTTCTTAAATTTGAAATGGGGAAGGTAGAAACCCCCAACACCCCCCCCCCCGGAAACAACTAGGGTTTACTAAAAATATTTTCAATGAACCTGAAATGCCCTTCTAAAAAGTCACCCTCTTTGTCTTAGGTTAGAACCTCTGGCAAAATTGGTGCACAATTTTCTAGGTCCACAGAAGGTCATTGAATTAAATCATAAGTATTTGAATTTGGGAATTTAAATGCTATAAAATAATCTAAATGCTCAAATAATTCTGGGAATAAATGTTTCCTGTTGGAAATAATCTAAACAGAGGCCACATTTATTTTCAGGATTTTTGGAAACGTTTTAGTATTTTACTTAAAGCTAAACAGTTGCAGTTAAATAGAAAACAGAAACACAAATCAAAAAAAGAGAGAGAAGAAAGCCCATCTGGGCCTTACCTGTGCTGGCCCAGCCACCTGGCTCGGCCCAGCCTGCTGGCGCTGCCAATCGTCGTCCTCCTCGCGCCAGAAAGACGCGGAGCGCGTGGCCGGCGCCCGCGGCCACACGCCGGCCACCTCCTGCTTCCGCCGACGCCCGGGAGACGCCCTGAAGTGCCACGCGACCCCCACGTCTCCCTCTCGCACTCCCTCACTCTCCCCCTCGTCTCCCTCTCTCTCTCTCCCGCGACGGCCGAGCGCACACCTCGCCGCCGATCGCCGTAGTTGCCACCACAGCCACTCCCTCGCCCCTCCGACGAGCCCATTAGCTCCGCCTCGACTCCCTCGTCCTCCCCACCGAGACACGCATCGCCGGAGGCCCTGCATCGCCGCCTTCGCCCTCGTCTTCAACCTCGGGCACCCGAGCCATCTCCGGTCGAATTCGCCGCCGCCAGGACCTCCCCGAGCCCGCTGACCCCCTCTCCGACTCCGCTGTGAGCTCCTCTTCCTTTCCCCTCTTCTCTCGTGCTCGCGCTCATCCCCTAGCTCCATTTTCCACCGCGCCCGAGAGCTTTTCGCCGCCGGCCATGGTGCAGCCGTGGCCACAGTCGTGCAAGCCCACAATGGAGCGCCTCACCGTGCTCAGTGCAGCACCAGGAACCCGTAGCCACCCCCAGTTCTCCCTCCCGTGCACCGTAGCATCGAAACCGACCTCGCCCGAACTCCGGCGGCCGCCACGAGCTCGATTCCGGTGAGCTCGCTCCACCCTAGCTCCTCCCACTTGCCCCACTAGATGCGCACGAGCCCCAGCTACGTGTAGCACGTCTCCGCCGTTGATTTGGTCACCGGAGGACCAAATCCGAAGCCCTCCGCCGTCTCGGCCTCGCTGGCGGCTCAACGCCGGCGGGGTTGACCCAGTATGACCCCTGGGTGGGCCCAGGAAGACCCCCCCTGAGTCTATGACAGGTGGGGCCGGTCGGCTAACTAAATTAGGATTAGTCTTAATTAATTTTAACTAAATCAGTCACTGACATGTGGGCCCAGGCCCCACTGACAGCTAATTAGTGTTAATCTAACCCTGTTAGTTAGCTGAGAGGCTGACAGAAGGGACCCACCAGTCAGGTTTGACCTGGGCTGGCGCCTTTGACCTGCTGACGTCACCCTGACGCAATGCTGACGCAGTAATGCATTTTTTGGATTTATTTTTATATAGGGAATTCCAGAAAATAGTTCAAACTTCAAAAATTCATAGAAATTCAACCATAGCTCCAAATGAGATAAATTATATATGAAAAATTATCAAAAAAATTCAATCTATCCATCTGTAATGGTTTCATGCATGACAAAACAAGTTTACCTTGCTGTCTAGGCAGAATAAGGAAATGCAATATAAATGCCATGTTTAATGAGCTAATATTTGAATCTTTGGTTCAAATGAGTTCATCCCTTCCTATTAAAGCTTGCATTATGCCAAGACACAATCATATTGCCATGTCATAGCATGCATCATATTGTTGCATATCGTCATGTGTTGATCGTATTCCGATGTGTTCTTCGTGGTAGGTTCTGCCTCCGAGGATATTCACGAGTATCCAACTAAAGGGCAGTATCCCGTTACCACTCCATCAGGCAAGCAACCATTGATCATTCCGATACAAACCCATGTTCTCGCTTCTGCTCTTGTTTACTGCATTAAGACAACGCGATTCAAACTGCTGTGTGCTACGGTAGTTGAACCCTTATCCTCTGCATGACCTGTCATTGCCACAGTAACTAGATGAAACCCACTAGCATGTGTAGGAGTTGATTGAGCCATGTATGTGATTCCTACCTTGCTATGCCTGCTATGCTTAGAGTTGTGTCAGGTCTGGTTCATCTGGGTGATGGGCTGGAGTGAAATGCTTATGTCGGTGATGTGAGGAATGTGTTGAACATGCTCTGGTAAAGGAATCGATGAGAGGCCATGTAGGAGTACATGGTGGGTTGTTTCATTGAGGCCTCCCCTAAGAACTGAGATCTATATGCGTGATCTAAGTTTCAGCTACTACCACACATTGGGCCCTGAAATATGACCCCGCTCGACTTACTGACCCCTCTCGCCTCTGTCCAGGAGTTGCAACTAGTTTCTGGTGTTTGTAGGACATGTGTTGGCGGCCGTGCGTAGCGCTGACCCTAGGGGTGGGCTATGATGCGGTAGATACACCGTGGCCGGGTATGCCGGGCGCCCGTTTGGCATCTCGCGACCCTGTACACATCGTTTGGGGCCGTTGAGGATACCCCGGCCGGATTTCCTTGCAGATGGAACCTGAATAGGCGATAAACCTGGACTAGAGACTTGTGAGGTTAGTCAGGTCGTGGTCTACACCCACGTCGGTTTTCGCTTGAAGTCTGCCGAGCACATGTCGTGTGCAGACGCTAAGTGGTGGAAACATGTGTGACGAAGTACACCCCTGCAGGGTATAAAACTATTCGAATAGCCGCGTCCACGGTAAAGGACTACTTGGTTGCCTATACAGTTCATAGACAAGTTAATAGATACTGCTAAAAGACTCAAGATAAGTGTGAGTATCGAGGATGGCCCTCTCGTAGGATGACGAGGGAGGATCCCCGGTGGAGTATTGTGTTGGTGAGTAGTGGACTCGTGTGCGAAAACTATTTTACTGGTGAAGTTCCGTAGGATAGCTTAGCCAAGAGTCAAAGCTGGCTTGCTGCATCAACCCCACCGCCTCCTTGAGAATAAGCATGTATAGTAGGTTCTGATGTAAGACTTGCTGAGCACCTTTGTACTCATGTTTGCTTAATTACTGTTTTCAGACGACAACACCGCCCCCTCCGATGGGTTCTAGTAGACCTTGACGTCGACGAGTGACTAGCCACCCAGGTGGTGACCCTGGCCATGGAGGGCCCTATGTAGATAGACAGGCTTCGAGAAGCCTTCT
>NW_024113649.1:0-143423 GCF_003073215.2 Triticum urartu
GTCACTGTGTGAAGGGCCTCGGCCCAAAAGGGAGGTGTGAGATGAGCTTGGAACAAAAGGGTGCGTAGGATGTCATTTGTGGTACGAATGAGGCGTTCGGCCTTGCCATTTTGGGGAGACATGTGTGGGCAAGAGAAATGATACGCAATGCCGTTGGAGGAGACACTACTAGGAAAAGGGCTATAAATAGGATTGACACTAATGGCGCACCAGGGAAGCAGTGCGCCACTACTATATACTAATGGCGAACCAGTTGGTGATGCACCATTAGTGTGGAAGACACTAATGGCGCACCAGAAAACAGGTGCGTCACTAGTGATAATATTTTTTCATTTTTACATACATACTAATGGCGCATCCTACCGAAGTGCGCCATTACTAGTTCTAACTAGTAATGGCGCACCAGACAGGGAGTGCGCCAGTACTGAATTTTTTTATTCTTTTTTTTTGCAAAACTACTAATGACGCACCGCCTCATAGTGCGCCATTACTAGTTTAAACTACTAATGGCGCACCCTGTAGAAGTGCGTCATTAGTATATATTTTGATATCATGAATATTTTTAAATATCATGGGCACTTTTTGATATCATGAATATTTTTAAATTTCATGGGCACTTTTTGAATTCATGAATATTTTTTCAAATTTGATGATATTTTTTCATATTCAATATGATAAAATATTGAATATTCATGAGGACACTCGATCTCGATCCCCCTCCATCTCGATCTTGATTCCCCCTCCATCTCGATCTCGATCCCACCCGCGCCTCCTATCTCCTCTTCATTTTTAAAAAAATAATAATAATAAAGTGTAGACTACAATTGTTGTTAAACAACAATTATTACTGTTTTTATAAAAAAATATTACTGTTTCATATTCATATTCATTTTCTAAAAAATTATTACATGCAACAAAAAAAATTACTTATGGCGCACCTCTGGCTGGTGCGCCATTGCTATATATATAAAAATATTACTAATGGCGCACCTCTGCCTGGTGCGCCATTGCTATGTAAAAAAAGGATTACTAATGGCGCACCTCTGCCCGGTGCGCCATTGCTATGTAAAAAAAAGATTACTAATGGCGCACCGACCGCAGGTGTGCCATTAGTAAGATTCCCCCTAGCTAATTCCCTCCCTCTCGCCAGATCCCCTTCATCCCTCTCCCTCGCCCTCCTAGCTAATTCCCCCCCCCCCCCCACCCCACCCCCCCCCCGACGACCCCCCCTCCCCGCACCTTCCCCCGCTCCAAGGCCGCCGACGACCCACCGCACCCTCCCCCGCTCCACCGTCGCCGCCGACCCCCCGCACCCTCTCCCGCTCCACCGCCGCTGCCAACCCCCCGCACCCTCCCCCGCTCCACCGTCACAAATGAATGCAACTAGAAATCCAAAAAAACAAATTTGTTTATATTTTCAAATAACAAATTTGATGATATTTTCAAATAATAAATTTGATGATATTTTTTCAATTCATAAATATTTTCAAATAACAAATTTGATGATATTTTTTAAAAAATATTACTGTTTTTATTAAAAAATTATTACTGTTTCATATTCATATGCATTTTCTAAAAAAATATTAGATGCAACAAAAAATAATAATAATAAATTACTTATGCAAAAAAGTTACTTATGGCGCACCTCTGGGTGGTGCGCCATTGCTATCAGAAAAAAGATTACTTATGGCGCACCGCTCTGGGGTGCGCCATTGCTAATTTGACCGATCCCTTCGTCCCTCCCTTGCTAGATCCACTTCGATCCCCCCTCGCCACACCCTCACGCGCGCCCCTCCTTCCGCCGCCCGGCCGACGCCATAGCCGCGCCACCGTGCTCGCCCTCTCGCCCTCTCCCCCGCTCGCCTTCTCTGCCAGATCTCGAGCCTCGTCGCCGTGTTAGCCGCGGCCATCGCCGTCCCCGCACCTCGGCGGCAAGTCCACGAGCTCCGCTTCGTCCTCCCCGACCCCGGCCTCGAGCTCGTCTCCGCTGCATCACCCTCGTCTTCCCCCTCGGGCACCGCCACCCTCTGCTGCTACTAAGCTCCCGCTGGCCTCCTTGTGCCACTCGGTGAGCTTCCCCTCTCCCCCTGCTGCTCTCCTCTTCCACCTGGTGCACCGTCGAGGTTTCCAATTGAAACATGTTCAACAATTGAAACAAGTTCAGAAATGTATAGTCTTAGCTAAAGTAATTCAGATGTTTGTGCTTGAACTTGGAGTAGAAAATCTATTGTAAATTCAGATGGTTACTGGATTCAGTTTGAGTTTGCTACTGTACATTGTTATTCACAGTAATCTTCAGTGTTCCCTCTTCAGTTTGCTACTGCATTCGAGCAAGATCTATAGGCTTCCTTGCAGATTAACTGAAGCAAGATCTATAGACTTTTCTTAAACTTGTAAATGCATGCCTTATTACTGTCCTAGTAGATTGCATTGACTGTTCCAACCAAGGTAGTATGGGTGACATCTGTACCTAAGTCTGCTTTGAAATATTCAGCTAACAACTAAGTTTGATAATTGGTGGTGTCTGGCTAGCTAGTGCCCCAAATAACTATTCTGCTCTTAGTTCCATGTTACTGAAGTTGCGCTGTTTATTTAAATATAAACAACAGAAACCAACAGAATTTAAAATTCAAGTGCTCCTGAAGTGTTCCAGGATTCTGGTTTTTTGATTTCCCCCTCTTCCCCCTCTTGATTTCCTTTTGATGTGTTCTAGGGTTAGGGGTTGGAGAATTTTGGACAAGAAAAGGGGTTGGAGAATTAAGTAGCTAGGGTTGGGGAATTAAGTAGCTAAGGAGATTATGTTTAGAGCATCAATGATGGGTGTTGATATACCTCTGGATAATTTTGATTTTATTCATGTTCTCAAGGAATTAGAATTATCCAGGGAACAAATTAGTAAGAAATTTGTACAGTAGCAACCAGGGGAGGTCGAGGGCAGCAACCAGGGGAGGATAGGAGGAGCAAACCAACAGCAGCAGCAACCATGGGATGAGGGGAGGAGCGGACCAGTAGCAGCAACCAGGGGAGGAGGGGAGGAGCAGACCAGCAACAGCAGCAACCAGGGGAGGTGCAGCAAGCCAGCAAACAGGGGCGGCGGCAGCGGCTGCCTAGGAGAGGGTTGGGTCGGGGGAGGGGAACATGTTTGATCTAGGTTTCCAGGGGTGGTTTGATACAGTAAAAAACATATGACAGATTGGGCCCAAAAAAATTGAGTCGCTCAACCCAGAAAACACGACTAGTCGCTCGACAAAATGATGGAGAGGCCCCAAGTTGGTCATGGAAAACGCGGACTTGAGAGAAGAGATGATGTGGTTGAGTGTTTGGGTGGAGTTGGCCGTGACAATGATGTCATCGACATAAACAAGCAAGTAGGCGAGAGATGCACCATGGTGTATTATGAAGAGTGATGTGTCACTCTTGGACCCACGGAAACCAATGGAGAGCAGGAAGGCCTGAAAGCGGAGAAACCATGTACGTGGTGCTTGTTTGAGACCATAAAGAGACTTGTGGAGCCGACAGACATGATCCGGGTGAGAGGAGTCCACAAATCCCGATGGTTGAGAGCAATACACGGTATCATGAAGGTCACCGTGAAGAAACGCATTCTTGACATCCAACTGATGAATGGGCCAAGAATGGGAGGTAGCGAGACTCAGAACCACACGGATGGTGGCAGGTTTGACCATAGGGCTGAATGTTTCACCATAGTCCACACCTTCCCATCGAGTGAACCCACACACCACCCAGCGCGTCTTGTAGCATGCTAAGGAGCCGTCCGTGTTGAACTTGTGCCTGGAAATCCACTTCCCCGTGACCACGTTGACACCTACAGGCTTAGGCACCAAAGACCAAGTAGAGTTTTGCATTAAAGCATTGTATTCATCTAGCATAGCATGTCGCCAATTAGGGTCTTTGAGAGCTGACTTGTAGGTGGGTGGTATGGGTGATATGGTGAACGCGTCCGCAAGAAAAAGGCGATGAGGCATGCAGAAACCGGATTTGGGGCGAGTGGACATTTTATGTGCGTTCTGTGGTGGCTGGATGGGCACGGCACGCTGCGGGACACGCTGTGGAGGTGTGCATGGGAACGGGGATGCCAATGAGGATTCGGTGGGGCTAGTGGCATGCTGAGTAGATTGGCTGGGCGCAGGTGCCGAGATGGATCCGGTCGCAGAGGTAGACGCGGTGGGATCGGTGCAAGGCGATGGGTGGGGAGTGGACGTGGTTGGCGTCGTGCGGGTGGACCCGGGCATAGCGGCTGGGTGGTTGGACCGCGTAGTGGAGCGAGACGAGGTCGGCGAGTCGCAAGGCGGGGCGGCGAGTCGCGAGGCGGGGCGGGTGAGTCGCTAGGCGGGGGACTGCATGGCGAGGTGGGGTCCGAGGGATCGGGATCCGAGGGAGGGAATCGTGGTGGGTGGGGCGGGTACGAGGTTTCCACATTGGCCGATGAGATATCACAGCGGGTAGGTGGGATACGGGGTGTGGGATCGTCTGTGGACGTGTTGGTTTGTGGTGGCGTGTATGGAAAGGACTGCTCATCAAAAATGACATGGCGTGAGACAATAACATGACGCGAATCTAAATCAAAACAACAATAGCCCTTGTGCTCGAGAGGGTAATCGAGGAAGACACGACGGATGGAGCGAGGAGAGAGTTTGTGGTCCATTGTCGCGGATGTGTTGGGATAGCATAGGCAACCAAACATGCGTAGATGGTCGTATGTTGGGTGAATGCCATGGAGGAGGAAATATGGTGTATTGTGGCCAATGGCATGTGAGGGCCGTCTGTTGAGTAAGTAGGTCACTGTGTGAAGGGCCTCGGCCCAAAAGGGAGGTGTGAGATGAGCTTGGAACAAAAGGGTGCGTAGGATGTCATTTGTGGTACGAATGAGGCGTTCGGCCTTGCCATTTTGGGGAGACATGTGTGGGCAAGAGAAATGATACGCAATGCCGTTGGAGGAGAAGAAGGTACATAGGAAGGAGTTAATGAACTCACCACCATTGTCACATTGCATAGCCTTGATAACAACATTGTACCGAGTGTGAACAAATGTGAAGAAACGTTGGAGGACAGTGGAGGTGTCAGATTTATGGCGCAAAGGAAAGGACCATGAGTAGTGAGTGAAGTCATCTAACACAACAAGATAGTATTGATATCCGGAAAAAACTTACAATGGGTGATGTCCACAAATCACAATGTATGAGATCAAATGGGGCAAATGTTCTGCTAAAAGAAGAAGAAAAGGGAAGGCGAGGCTGGCGGCCAAGCTGGCATGCACTACATGGAGAGTGTGCGGCTTTATTACAATCGGGAAGTAAGTCGCGAGCTAATACAGAAAGAGAGTGGGCGCCGGGATGGCCGAGGCGGCGATGCCATAAGTCCAAGGACGCCGTGGCGAGGAGCGCGAACGCCGGGGAAGCTTTATTGCCACTGAATGGGTAGAGGTTGCCGTTGCAAATGGAGATCATGAGAACCGTCCATGTGCGAAGATCCTTCACAAGAAAACCACAGGGGTAAAACTCAACAGAACAAGAATTATCACGAGTAAATTTGCGGACAGAAATTAGACTAGTGAAGACACTAGGGGAGACAAGAACATCTGTAAGGCGAAAATCATTGAGGGGGAGGGAGACGGATCCGGTGGCCGTGACAGGGAGGCGGTGACCATTGCCGACAAGTATACTAGAGGGTACATGCTTTAAAGAAGAACTGTACAAGGTTAGGGTACCTTGGGTGCCGGTGACGTGAGAGGAAGCATCGCTGTCCAGAAACCACTCCAGCGAGGGAGTGGAAGGGATGCCACCGTTGCTGTAGGCTGCATTCAACATGGCGAGATGCTCCAAAGAGGGCGGCGGCACCGGGTAGTACGTGGATGGTGGTGAGGGCGCCGGCTGATACATCTGGTAGGCGTGTGCATGCATGCCGGGGCGAGGGCCAAGGACCCCAGCGGAGTTGGGCGGCACCCAGCCGGAGCGCGGAGCCGGCAGCGGTATGCCGTAGGATGTGAAGTAGCCCGTGAATGGAGGGAGCGAAGCCTGGGATGAGACGCCACGCCCGCCTGAGTCAGAGCGGCCACGTCCACGGCCACAGCCGCGGTCACCACCGTCGTCGCCGCGGTCACCACGACCACAGGTGTGCTGCAGAGGATGCGGCGCGGAGGAGCGGTCGACACTGCGGTCAGGGGCGCGTTCCTCGCGATCGCCAGGGAAACGCCTAGCCGATCCAGAGGCGCCACCGGAGGAGCTGCCGCTTGCAGAGGAGCCCCTGCCAGGGAGAGCAAATGGCGAGGCGCTCTCCTCGGTAGCCCGCTGCGCCTGGGTGTCTTCAGCGAGTATGATGCGGGAGAGGATCTCGTCGAAGGGCATGTCAGGCACCTTATCCCCGAGAACGACACGGATGGTGTCAAGGCGTTTGTCGAGGCCGTGCAGAAACTGAGTAGAGAGTTCCACCTTGGTGACGGCATGGTCGATGTCGGCGAGGCCGTCGGTGAGGAGCTTCATGGGACGAGCATATTCAGTGACAGAGAGGTCACCTTTTTTGAGGTTGCGGTACTGGCGATTTAACATCATGAAGCGGGTAGCCCGATTTGCGAGGAAGAAGGACTAGATCTTGGTCCAGAGGGCATAAGTGGAGGTGGCGCCAACAACATGGTTGATGAGGGGATCCGCAAGGGTGGTGTAGATCCAGAGCACGGCATGGACCAAGAAGAAGAACGACTTCCACGTGTCATAGTTGTGCTCAGCGGGATTGAGGAGGAATTTGATGTGGTTGGTAATGTCGTCGTTGAACATCGAGGTGCGGGGAGCGGGTGCTGGTGGCGTCGGGTTGGAGGAGGAGAACAGTGGTGCGAACTAAGATCCGGAGGGGGCAGAGGTGCCATGAAGGGAGAGGTTAGTACCGGAGAGAGAGGACGGAGCAGTGGCCGCAGAGGAGGCCACGACGGTGTCCACCGCGAGCGCCGTGGAGGAAGACAGAGAGCTTGGCGAGGTGGCGGAGCTGGAGGCGTCGGAGGAGGGAGTGCCAAGGTCGACCATGGTGGAGGGGCCTGGTAACTGATACCAAGTTGGAAGAGATAAACTCAATTGATATTATTGTTGACAGAGTACATGCCTTATATATAGAGAGGGAACCGATCGCCCTACAAGAGTGGCACGTAGGCCATGGGCATCGTGTGAAGGAAATATGCCTTAGAGGTAATAATAAAGTTATTATTTATTTCCTTATTTCACGATAAATGTTTATTATTCATGCTAGAATTGTATTAACCGGAAAGATAATACATGTGTGAATACATAGACAAACAGAGTGTCACTAGTATGCCTCTACTCGACTAGCTCGTTGAATCAAAGATGGTTAAGTTTCCTAGCCATAGACATGAGTTGTTATTTGATTAACGGGGTCACATGATTAGAGAATGATGTGATTGACTTGACCCATTCCGTTAGCATAGCACTTGATCGTTTAGTTTGTTGCTATTGCTTTCTTCATGACTTATACATGTTCCTATGACTATGAGATTGTGCAAATCCCGTTTACCGGAGGAACACTTTGTGTGCTACCGAACGTCACAACATAACTGAGTGATTATAAAGGTGCTCTACAGGTGTCCCCGAAGGTACTTGTTGGGTTGGCGTATTTCGAGATTAGGATTTGTCACTCCGATTGTCGGAGAGGTATCTGTGGGCCCACTCGGTAATGCACATCATTATAAGCCTTGCAAGCATTGCAACTAATGAGTTAGTTGCGGGATGATGTATTACAGAACGAGTATAGAGACTTGCCAGTAACGAGATTGAACTAGGTATTGAGATACCGACGATCGAATCTCGGGCAAGTAACATACCGATGACAAAGGGAACAACGTATGTTGTTATGCGGTCTGACCGATAAAGATCTTCGTAGAATATGTAGGAGCCAATATGGGCATCCAGGTCCCGCTATTGGTTATTGACCAGAGAGGTGTCTCGGTCATGTCTACATAGTTCTCGAACCCGTAGGGTCCGCACGCTTAACGTTCGTTGACGATATAGTATTTATGAGTTATGTATGTTGGTAACCGAATGTTGTTCGGGGTTCCGGATAAGATCACGAACATGACAAGGAACTCCGGAATGGTCCGGAAGTAAAGATTGATATGTGGATAGTAGTGTTTGATCTCCGGAAGGGTTCCAGAATTCACCGGAAGGGGTTCCGGATGTTTCCCGAAATGTTTGGGCACGAGAACACTTTATCTGGGCCAAAGGGGAAAGCCCACGAGGTTTTTGGAAAGCGCAAAAGGAAGTTTTGCGGAGTCCAGGGGCCAGACGCCAGGGTCCCTGGCGTCTGGCCCTGGAGTCCGAGAAGGACTCTTGCCTTTCGGGTGAAACCGACTTTATGGAGGCTTTTACTCCAAGTTTCGACCCCCAAGGCTGAACATATAAATAGAGGGGCAGGGCTAGCACCCAAGACACATCAAGAAACACCAAGCCGTGTGCCGGCAACCCCGTCCCCTCTAGTTTATCCTCCGTTATAGTTTTCGTAGTGCTTAGGCGAAGCCCTGCGGAAATTGTTCTTCACCAACACCGTCACCACGCCGTCGTGCTGCCGGAACTCATATACTACTTCGCCCCTCTTGCTGGATCGAGAAGGCGAGGACGTCACCGAGCCGAACGTGCGCAGAACTCGGAGGTGCCGTGCTTTCGGTACTTGGATCGGTCGGATCGTGAAGACGTAAGACTACATCAACCGCGTTGATATAACACTTCCGCGAACGGTCTACGAGGGTACGTAGACAACACTCTCCCCTCTCGTTGCTATGCATCACCATGATCCTGCGTGTGCGTAGGATTTTTTTTGAAATTACTACATTCCCCAACAGTGGCATCCGAGCCAGGTTTTATGCGTTGATGTTATATGCACGAGTAGAACACAAGTGAGTTGTGGGCGATATAAGTCATACTGCTTACCAACATGTCATACTTTGGTTCGGCGGTATTGTTGGATGAAGCGGCCCGGACCGACATTACGCGTACGCTTACGCGAGACTGGTTCTACCGATGTGCTTTGCACACAGGTGGCTGGCGGGTGTCAGTTTCTCCAACTTTAGTTGAACCGAGTGTGGCTACGCCCGGTCCTTGCGAAGGTTAAAACAACACCAACTTGACAAACTATCGTTGTGGTTTTGATGCGTAGATAAGAACGGTTCTTGCTAAGCCCAGTAGCAGCCACGTAAAACTTGCAACAACAAAGTAGAGGACGTCTAACTTTTTTTGCAGGGCATGTTGTGATGTGATATGGTCAAGACGTGATGAGATATAAGTTGTTGTATGAGATGATCATATTTTGTTGAAGTTATCGGCAATTGGCAAAAGCCTTATGGTTGTCTCTCTATTGCATAAGATGCAAGTGCCAAATAATTTCTTTACTTTATCGCTATGCGATAGCAATAGTTGCAAGAGCAATAGTTGGCGAGACGACCATGTGACGAAACATTGATGTAGATCAAGATGATGGAGATCATGGTGTCATGCCGGTGACGATGGAGATCATGACGATGCTTTGGAGATAGAGATCAAAGGCACAAGATGATGATGGCCATATCATGTCACATATTTTGGTTGCATGAGATGTTTATCTTTTATACATCTTACTTTGCTTAGTTATGACGGTAGCATTATAAGATGATCTCTCACTAAATTTCAAGATAAAAGTGTTCTCCCTGAGTATGCACCGTTGCCAAAGTTCGTCGTGCCCAGACACCACGTGATGATCGAGTGTGATAAGCTCTACGTCCATCTACAACGGGTGCAAGCCAGTTTTGCACACGTGCAGAATACTCAGGTTAAACTTGACGAACCTAGCATATGCAGATATGGCCTCGGAACACTGAGATCGAAAGGTCGAGCGTGAATCATATAGTAGATATGATCAACATAGTGATGTTCACCATTGAAACTACTCCATCTCACGTGATGATCAGGCATGGTTTAGTTGATATGGATCACGTGATCACTTAGAGGATTAGAAGGATGTCTATCTAAGTGGGAGTTCTTAAGTAATATGATTAATTGAACTTAAATTTATCATGAACTTAGTCTTGGTAGTATTAGCATATCTATGTTGTAGATCAATAGCTTGCGTTTAGCTCCCCTGTTTTATTTTTGATATGTTCCTAGAGAAAACTAAGTTGAAAGATGATTAGTAGCAATGATGCGGATTGGATCCGTGATCTGAGGTTTATCCTCATTGCTGCACAGAAAAAATTATGTCCTTGATGCACCGCTAGGTGACAAACCTATTGCAGGAGTAGATGCAGATGTTATGAACGTTTGGCTAGCTCAATGTGATGACTGCTGGATAGTTTAGTGCACCATGCTTAAACGGCTTAGAATCGGGACTTCAAAGACGTTTTGAACGTCATGGACCATATGAGATGTTCCAGGAGTTGAAGTTAATATTTCAAGCAAATACCCGAGTTGAGAGATATGAAGTCTCAAACAAGTTCTATAGCTAAAAGATGGAGGAGAATAGCTCAAGTAGTGAGCATGTGCTCAGACTGTCTGGGTACTACAATCGCTTGAATCAAGTGGGAGTTAATCTTCCAGATAAAATAGTGATTGACAAAATTCTCTAGTCACCATCACCAAGTTAGTAGAACTTCGTGATGAACTATAATATGCAAGGGATAACGGAAACGATACCCAACCTCTTCGTGATGCTGAAATCGACGAAGGTAGAAATCAAGAAAAGCATCAAGTGTTGATGGTAAACAAAACCACTAGTTTCAAGTAAAGGGACAAAGGGAAGAAAGGGGAACTTCAAGAAGAACGGCAAGCAAGTTGGTGCTCAAGTGAAAAAACCCAAGTCTGGACCTAAGCCTGAAACTGAGTGCTTCTACTGCAAAGGGACTGGTCACTGGAAGCGGAACTACCCCAAGTAATTGGCGGATAAGAAGGATGGCAAAGTGAACATAGGTATATTTTATATACATGTTATTGACGTGTACTTTACTAGTGTTTATAGCAACCCCTCAGTATTTGATACTAGTTCAGTTGCTAAGAATAGTAACTCGAAACGGGAGTTGCAGAATGAACAGAGACTAGTTAAGGGTGAAGTGACGATGTGTATTGGAAATGGTTCCAAGATTGATATGATCATCATCGCACAATCCCTATACTTTCGGGATTAGTGTTAAACCTAAAATAAATGTTATGTAGTGTTTGCATTGAGCATGAATATGATTGGATCATGTTTATTGTAATATGGTTATTCATGTAAGTTAGAGAATAATTGTTGTTCTCTTTACATGAATAAAACCTTCTATGGTCATACACCCAATGAAAATGGTTTGTTGGATCTCGATCGTGGTGATACACATTTTCATAATATTGAAGCCAAAAGATGCAAAGTTAATAATGATAGCGCAACTTATTTGTGGCACTGTCATTTATGTCATATTGGTGTAAAGCGCATGAAGAAAATCCATGATGATGGGCTTTTGGAATCACTTGATTATGAATCAGTTGATGCTTGCGAACCATGCCTCATGGGCAAGATGACTAAGACTCCGTTCTCCGGAACAATGGAGCGAGCAAAAGATTTGTTGGAAATCATACATACTGATGTATGTGGTCCGATGAATATTGAGGCTCGCGGCAGGTATCATTATTTTCTGATCTTCACAGATGATTTGAGCAGATATGAGTATATCTACTTGATGAAACACAAGTCTAAAACATTTGAAAAGTTCGAAGAATTTCAGAGTGATGTGGAGAATCATCGTAACAAAAATAAAAGTTTCTACGATATGATCGCAGAAGTAAAATATTTGAGTTACGAGTTTGGCCTTCAGTTAAAACAATGTGAAATAGTTTCACTACTCACGCCACCTGGAACACCACAGTGTAATGGTGTGTCTGAACGTCGTAACCGTACTTTATTAGATATGGTGCGATCTATGATGTCTTTTACTGATTTACCGCTATCGTTTTGGTGTTATGCATTAGAGACAGCTACATTCACGTTAAATAGGGCACCATCTAGATCCGTTGAGACGACACCGTATGAACTATGGTTTGGCAAGAAACCTAAGCTGTCGTTTCTTAAAGTTTGGGACTGCGATGCTTGAGGCCATGAAATCTGAGATGAGATCCATGTATGAGAGCAAAGTATGGACTTTGATTGACTTGCCCAATGATCGGAGAGCCATTGAGATTAAATGGATCTTCAAGAGGAAGACGGACGCTGATAGTAGTGTTACCATCTACAAAGCTAGAATTGTCGCAAAAAGGTTTTCGACAAGTTCAAGGTGTTGACTACGATGAGAGTTTCTCACTCGTATCTATGCTTAAGTCTGTCTGAATCATGTTAGCAATTGCCGCATTTTATGAAATCTGACAAATGGATAAACAAAACTACATTCCTTAATGGATTTATTAAAGAAGAGTTGTATATGATGCAACCAGAAGGTTTTGTCAATCCTAAAGGTGCTAACAAAATATGCAAGCTCCAGCGATCCATCTATGGACTGGTGCAAGCATCTCGGAGTTGGAATATATGCTTTGATAATTTGATCAAAGCATATAGTTTTATATAGACTTGCGGTGAAGCCTGTATTTACAAGAAAGTGAGTGGGAGCACTACAGCATTTCTGATAAGTATATGTGTATGACATATTGTTGATAGGAGATAATGTAGATTTATTCTGCAAAGCATAAAGGAATGTTTGAAAGGAGTTTTTCAAACAAATACCTCGGTGAAGTTGCTTACATATTGAGCATCAAGATCTATAGAGATAGATCAAAACGCTTGATAAGTTTTTTCAATGAGTACATACCTTGACAAGATTTTGAAGTAGTTCAAAATGGAACAGTCAAAGAAGGAGTTCTTGCCTGTGTTACAAAGGTGTGAAGTTGAGTAAGACTCAAAACCCTACCATGGCAGAAGATAGAGAGAGAATGAAAGTCATTCCCTATGCCTCAGCCATAGGTTCTATAAAGTATGCCATCCTGTGTACCAGACCTATTGTATACCCTGCCCTGAGTTTGGCAAGGGAGTACAATGGTGATCTAGGAGTAGATCACTGGACATTGGTCAAAATTATCCTTAGTGGAATAAGGATATGTTTCTCGATTATGGAGGTGACAAAAGGTTCGTCGTAAAAGGTTACGTCGATGCAAGTTTTGACACTGATCCAGATGACTCAAAGTCTCAATCTGGATACATATTGAAAGTGGGAGCAATTAGCTAGAGTAGCTTAGTGCAGAGCATTGTTAACATAGAAATTTGCAAAATACTAACGGATCTGAATGTGGCAGACCCGTTGACTAAAATTCTCTCACAAGCAAAACATGATCACACCTTAGTACTCTTTGGGCGTTAATCACATAGCGATGTGAACTAGATTATTGAATCTAGTAAACCCTTTGGGTGTTGGTCACATGACGATGTGAACTATGGGTGTTAATCACATGGTGATGTGAACTATTGATGTTAAATCACATGGCAATGTGAACTAGATTATTGACTCGAGTGCAAGTGGGAGACTGAAGGAAATATGCCCTAGAGGCAATAATAAAGTTATTTATTTCCTTATTTCATGATAAATGTTTATTATTCATGATAGAATTGTATTAACCAGAAATATAATACATGTGTGAATACATGGACAAACAGAGTGTCACTAGTATGCCTCTACTTGACTAGCTCGTTGAATCAAAGATGGTTAAGTTTCCTAGCCATAGACATGAGTTGTCATTTGATTAACGGGGTCACATCATTAGAGAATGATGTGATTGACTTGAACCATTCCGTTAGCATAGCACTTGATCGTTTAGTTTGTTGCTATTGCTTTCTTCATGACTTATACATGTTCCTATGACTATGAGATTATGCAACTCCCGTTTACCGGAGGAACACTTTGTGTGCTACCAAACGTCACAACATAACTGAGTGATTATAAAGGTGCTCTACAAGTGTCCCCGAAGGTACTTGTTGGGTTGGCGTATTTCGAGATTAGGATTTGTCACTCCGATTGTCGGAGAGGTATCTGTGGGCCCACTCGGTAATGCACATCATTATAAGCCTTGCAAGCATTGAAACTAATGAGTTAGTTGTGGGATGATGTATTATAGAACGAGTATAGAGACTTGCCAGTAACGAGATTGAACTAGGTATTGAGATACCGACGATCGAATCTCGGGCAAGTAACATACCGATGACAAAGGGAACAACGTATGTTGTTATGTGGTCTGACCGATAAAGATCTTTGTAGAATATGTAGGAGCCAATATGGGCATCCAGGTCCCGCTATTGGTTATTGACCAGAGAGGTGTCTCGGTCATGTCTACATAGTTCTCGAACCCGTAGGGTCCGCATGCTTAACGTTCGTTGACGATATAGTATTTATGAGTTATGTATGTTGGTAACCGAATGTTGTTCAGAGTTCCGGATAAGATCACGGACATGACGAGGAACTCCGGAATGGTCCAAGTAAAGATTGATATGTGGATAGTAGTGTTTGATCTCGGGAAGGGTTCCAGAATTCACCGGAAGGGGTTCCGGATGTTTCCCGAAATGTTTGGGCACGAGAACACTTTATCTGGGCCAAAGGAGAAAGCCCACGAGGTTTTTGGAAAGCGCAAAAGGAAGTTTTGTGGAGTCCAGGGGCCAGACGCCAGGGTCCCTGGCGTCTGGCCCTGGAGTCCGAGAAGGACTCTTGCCTTTTGGGTGAAACCGACTTTATGGAGGCTTTTACTCCAAGTTTCGACCCCAAGGCTCAACATATAAATAGAGGGGCAGGGCTAGCACCCAAGACACATCAAGAAACACTAAGCCATGTGCCGGCAACCCCGTCCCCTCTAGTTTATCCTCCGTTATAGTTTTCGTAGTGCTTAGGTGAAGCCCTGCGGAAATTGTTCTTCACCAACACCGTCACCACGCCATCATGCTGCCGGAACTCATCTACTACTTCGCCCCTCTTGCTGGATCGAGAAGGCGAGGACGTCACCGAGCCGAACGTGTGCAGAACTCAGAGGTGCCGTGCTTTCGGTACTTGGATCGGTCGGATCGTGAAGACGTAAGACTACATCAACCGCGTTGATATAAAGCTTCCGCGAACGGTCTACGAGGGTACGTAGACAACACTCTCCCCTCTCGTTGCTATGCATCACCATGATCCTGCATGTGCGTGTAGGAATTTTTTTGAAATTACTACGTTCCCCAACATCGTGATCCTAGTTACAAGGAACGTATACATGCACAGTAACGTTACATACAGTTCAACACCCACCAAGTTAACCATTTTAGAATCCTCATGGCAATTTGAGGACATCAGTGTGCAATTTACAAAAGGAGAGTACCTGGAGTCTGAATATACTGAACTGAGTGGATTGTTGTTCTAATGTTCTACTTCTTCTGTATCCTTGAATTGGACCGAAAAACCATATGAGAACAGATATATTGTCCCAAATCGCTAAACATTTACAAGCTAATACCTTATTTCCTATTTTTTTACCCCATTTGCTATTACACCATTAATTATGATTTCCTTTTCTCATTTTATATCTACATTGTTTCTTAGACCATTGTTAGAGATGATGAAGGAGTCCTTAAAGCCGTTGAGCATGTGCATGAAATGTTAGATAGAGAATCGTAAACAAACCTCACAGCCCTTCCTACCTATGGAGAATCGTAAACGAACAAATTCGAACCCTCCGCGAAATCTCCTTTGTCCTTACCAACAATGGCACATCCACTTTCTTCTGGCTCGACGCTTGGCTTCTTCCGACTCCGCTAGCTGACACCTACCCACACCTTTTCTCCCACTCCACCTCACCCTCGGTCCTGGTTTCACATGTCATGCATTATGGTTTACTCGCTACTCTGCGGAACCGCATAACCAATGTTGCTTCTGTAGAGCTTGCGTCTGTTTTGTCTCTGTTGCAGGATGTTACCACCAACGACGCGCTTGATGACAGGTTCCTCAACCACGCCTCTTCCTTCTCCTCGAGGTGCGCCTACTCGTTGCTCTCCTCTGACCATGAGATCGATCTCAACGTAGGTTACATCTAGAGTTCCAAGGCACCTATCAAGGTCAAGATTTTCGGCTGGCTTCTCTGTCGTGACAGGTTGAGTACGATGGCGAACTTACATCGTAAGACCATCACCTCTGACTCGGATTGTCCGCGGTGCACCCTCGCTCATGAGAACGCAATGCATGTCGCCATCCTTTGCCCATGCGCGGCACAGGTTTGGTCCCTCATAGGGCTGCAGCCCCCTCACCCCATCGACCTTCTTTGGGATACTACTACGTCGGTCGGCCTCGACATCAACATTTGTCCTACCGTAGCCCTCGCCATCCTCTGGAAGCTGTGGGACTCCAGGAACGCTCGTGTCTTCCGCAACGAGCTACACACACCCCTAGATACTCTTCGGAACATTATTTCAGATTTTACGCTTTGGGCCTTCAGATTTAAGGACCCCGTCAGTAGGGAGGCTGCCGTGTCTTGGCGCCTATACCTCTCCTCTCGTTGTAACCCTTGATATAACTTGCCCGTTGGGCCTTTGAGTAATATATTCAGGTGGGGACCCTCTCCCCCCTGGTGATTGTTCAAAAAAATGTTAGACAGAGATGTTGCGCTGGGACGAGCCCTACAAACATTTTTGTCTGTGGATTTAGCCAAGGAGGTACAATACTGAAAGCTGCATCTATCATCTCTGTTGTCACTAATAGAATTTTGATTTCCATTCGCCTTTCACAGGTGCTCTAACCATAGCAAGTGTTATGCTCTACCCGAAGACTATTGGGTGGGCTGTTGTTTTCAGTGGGGTGACATCTGATGCCAGAAAGGTAACAACAGCCCAGCAACCATGGTTAAACCAAATATAATTCATAGCTGAATTCTCTTGCAAATTTGTTGTTTTTAATCTCAACTTGAATTCTTGAAAGCCTGCAGACGCCCGTATTAGGTTCCATAAGATGGTAGACCGATGTGGTGGTACTGTTTGAAGCCGGGCATACCGGGTGTGCATTTCTCCAAGAGCTTGGCATGACCTGCGAATTCAAGGTGGTACACAAACATGCTCAGAGCAACGGAAGATGAATTTCAGGATCGGAGCTTCGATTTTTGACCTTGTCTGACCATATTGTTCTTCCTTGCTTTTTTTCCCTGAACATGTATGTTATCAGACTTATCCTGCTCTTGGGCACTCACTGGTGGATCAAGTATTTTCCACAGTGAATATTCGATCATCTCGGGATCCCACAACTTTGGTTGGGCGGCGACGGTGCCCGGCTCCGTCACCTTCTTGAAGGCGCCGCTTTGGGTCCGTGGGGAGGTGGGACAGTTGCAGCGCGTTTTTGGCGTTCCTGATGGCGGTGGTTCTCTTTAGTGGTGTCGCTTCGCCATGGCGGTCAGCTAGTCCGGCTCTCGTGGTGATTGTGGTGCTCAACTCTTCACCGTGTCTTCCTGGGGTGCTCTCGCCCTGTTCAGAGAGGCTGGAGGTGGAGCGGCTTCATCTTGCACGGAGCTTCGGTGGAGATGTCAAGTCATGCCTGACCGACAGGTGCTATGCTTTGTCATGCCTGGTTGGCAGGTGCTACGCACGACAAATCTTCCAAAGACTTCAAGCTATGTCGGCTGGTGGTACTTGGCAGCATGGTGCTGAGGTGTATCGGTGGCGACCGCAACGTGCTCAGCTGTTTGCACGCATGGAGGAGGTGCCGTTGGGCGTCGTGGTGGCGTCGACAATAGCTGGACCGAGCAAGGTTGATGCATCAGTATAGTTCTGAAGATAGAGCGGTGGCAGTTGGCGGCGGCGGTCTCTGAGTGCACGCCGGACCGGTGGGACCCATGTACGGCAGTCGTCCTGCATGGGACCTCAGGTCTTAGATGTTAGGTTTGGTTGCAATGTCTGTTTGGTATTAAGCCAGGCTATCTGTGCCCCTTCATCAACTGGATAGAGTTGCTTAGACGGCAGCTTTAGGCTTACTGTTGTATTACTTTGTAAGGTCTTGTGAGAATAATTAATAAAGTGGCTGTATGCATCGCCCAGATGCAGAGGCCGGGGTCATCCTCCTTTTCTAAAAAAAGGGATCTGTCATGGAACTGAAGCAGCAACACCATCATCGTCATTTTAACTAGTACATAGATTTTCACTAGCTGCTCAAATTTATGGGTAACATTTCTAGGGGGTACATTGCTACTAGATCAACATGAATAACCTGAATCTCAGTTTCTCTCCCCACATGAATTCTTTGGAACATGATCTAGTGAAATGTTTATGAAACTGCTAGTTGACTAGTTCTCTCGAATCTCAATTCGTGTGCTGATGACTTGCTCTGATTCATTGGTGCTTCGATTAACTGTCACGTGAGACTGACAAGGAGGTTCTAGGCTCAAATCGATTTGGTTTATCCATGATTCATGTTATCTATGTGATCATACGAACAGGTTTAGCCCTAGTTGTACAGTTAATTTTTTTACAATTGACAGAATCAGTACGTCAAACTGAAAAAACATGGGAGGGGAATTTTTTTTCTCTTTGCGATGGGCGTCAGCCTCTTCTCTGTTTCCTACCAGCTAGCGACCGGAGTGATCCTGATCCACGGTGTAGGAGTTTATACTTTGTACTATTTTTAAATATTTTGTTTATACTTTATCTTTGTGGACTTGTGTGGTACATAACTAATGAGACAGTACCGGTGGCGCTAGAGGTAGAACGCCACAAGTATTTACTCTATTAGTGGCATTGCCTAATTGCCCTTTGCCGGTTGTACGTTCTCTATCTATGGTATTATGTCTTTAGGGCCGACGCCACTAGTAAGTGTTGACCGTTTTTTCAAAGAAAAACATTGCCTAGTAGGCAACGTTTTGTCTAATTAATGGACATTCTGAGCAACAACATACCCTGAAGCAATGATATAAACATATCATATCATTTAGGGGGAAACATGGGAGGTGCTCAAATTTGCTCAAGGAGAGGATGTTTTGAGAAGAACACGTCAAATTTTTGACAGTTTATATGGCTAGATCGGGTATGACTCCCTTTTTTCTTGAATACGCAGGAGTGTGCGTATCATATATTAGAGAATAATGGGGACAAGAAACCCACCACCAAACAAGTTCTACATAGCGTTCTTACATGGAAGATCACGCAAAATCCACCTCAAGGCCACCCTAAATGAATTACTCGCTAAAGGAGAATCTTTTGAGGAGTTAAAAGAAATTTGAGGGAAGGGCTAGAGATGCTTTTATTAGAAGCACCGACTTACCAGAAAAATAATGGGTGGACACTCAAGTCTGACTACACCTATGAGACTTCATGTGTTTCTCATGTATTTCTCGCAGCACCACAGCTAACACCATGCACATATATCATTTCTTACCTCTTGAAGGCCATTTGTATTCAACACTCTTAAATGAAAACCAAAAGAACATTACATGGATGAACTGCAAGCTCATACTTCTAGCGTGACATCCTATACTATATATGTATGCTTTCATAACCTTGCTGGGAAACAAACTATATGTAGACCGAGATTGATAATCCTTCCTCAAAGATGCCATTCTATAGGATTACATTTTTTTCCTCTCCCATAGTAAAATACATCTGTGAGCTCTGAGATATAGGAGTAAAACAAAAAAACCAAAATGCATCTTATTATTTTTGTTTAGATGTACCCAGATGTAGGACCTTTGATTACGTGCTTTATCCATGGAGTGTTTCCTAACAATTATGATATTGTCTCTTAGAGGGTTGATAATATGATTTCCTGAATGGGTTCTTCACGAGACAGAAGTACCTTTTTCGTCGGATGTTCAAATTACGGGGAGTTCAATCTTTGTCCAAAGTAGAGAGCCACCGTCTTGTAACACGAAAGTTTTATCAATTAAAATTTCCGAGTATCATTTGCTAGCAGTTCGCATGGTTCGCAGACAAACTTGCAGACTTTTTTTTCACTCATGGCAATATGCAAATATGGCGGATTTACTTGGCCTGAGCGAGATTTGCATAACAGTATTTCGACCAAGCAGATGCGGTGGTGTAACATCCCAAAATTCTAAATTTTGGAATGTTATAATAAATAGATAGAATTGATTGATTGTTTGATTGATTGTGTGAAATTGAGTGAAATTCGAATCCTTTTTGAAAGTTAAATAAGAGGGAATAAAAGGACTTTCCCAAACTTTCATATTTGCATTCTGATCTCCATGAATTCAAATTCTTTTCAAATGCAAAACCCTTGAGTGAAGATGATATGACTTCTTCCATTCAAATTAAATGAAAGGTTATTTGAAAATAATTGAATTTCATTTGGAAATATTTCAATTCATAAACTTCATGCAGCTCAATGATTTTCATGAGCGAAGATAAAATGACTTCTTCAAAACATATGAAATATGAGTTGGGAGTTTCAAAGAATTAAATTCAAAGTTCTTTTGAATTTATTTTCAATTTGGAGTTATTTGAGTTTTATTCAAATTATTTTTCTCCAAAAGTAAAATACATGAAAATTAGGGTAACATGATTCCCTACAATAGAAAATTGGAGAAAAATTTATTTGAAATCATTTTGGAATTTTTAAAATGATTTTTGTTGGATTCTATTATACCAGTAGCACTCTTTGAATTATTAGAATTGGTGTGTATTTTATTTAATGCTAGAATAATGTTCATGTCGTAGAAAATCTTTTCCTGAAAATTTTGATATATTATATGCCTATATAATATTTTCATTTAATTCGTTTTATTATTTAAATTGTCAGGAAAATGTTTTTTTTAAATCCCCTCACTGACTGGGCCGGCCCAGCACCCAGCCAGGCCAAGGCCCAACTCCGCGCCGTCTCGCCCGTCGTTCCCGACCGGGACTCCTCCCGGAGTCCGGCGCCGCGCCGCCACCGCCACCTCCATTGCCCCTCGCCCAAGCCGCCCTCGCCTCCCCTCCTATAAAGCCGCCGCCCGGGAGCCCCCCTCTCCTTTTCGCATCACCGCCGCCCCTCTCCTCCCCGCCTCTCGCTGCCGCAACCGCCGCCATCGCCGGACACCGCCGCCGCTGCTTAGCCCGCGCCGCCCCCGCCGATCCGCTGCCGCGCCGCACGCCGTAGCCTCCCGCGCCGCGCCCCTCCGCTGCCTCGCCGCGCGCCGCCTCGCCTCGCGTCGCCTCGCTCCTCGCCGACGCTCGCCGCTGCGGGAAGCCACCGGAGATCCGCCGCCGGTTTTCCGACAGAAAACCACCCTGAACCGGTACAAACCGACTCGGTTTTCTTTTTAGGTTTTTTTCTTTAGATTTGGTTTTCGTTTTAAAAAAAACCGGTTTAGTTTTTTTAGTTAGATCTATTTAGAGAACGTTCTCTGTTTAGAACTAGTTAGTGAACGTTCATTATTTAGTGTTTTCTTTTTTCTGTTAATTTCAGCTAGGGACCTATCCGTGAAGATTTTATTTACAGATTAGTCCCTGATTTTCAAATGACTATAACTTTTTACTTACGATAGGTTGACCGGAGTGAGACGAGTAGATCTATCAAGAGTTTTGAGTGCGAATCATCTTCATCAACACTGCAGGCAAGTTCACACTTTGATCATATCCCTTTCAGACCCGGTTTTTATGCATTAGTTTCACCATCAAACATTGCATGAGTAGGATTGATAACATGGGGGTATTGGGAAGTAGTTACTGAGGTAGGAACCTATTGCCCTGTTACTATCAAACCCTTGGGAGTTACTTCTATGCGTTGCTTATATTGCTATGCTATGCTCGTAGACGTGGTTTGGGTATGAGTGAAATCCATGAAAGATTTGAGATTGGTATTTAATGGTTCAACTTAAGGTGGCAACTTAAATACACATCTGGGTGGATTGCTAGGGGCACCCTGGGGATATACTAGTGGACTTTCCCGGACACCTGGGGATATACTAGTGTTGTCCTAGGAGATCCCGGGGATATACCGTGTGATCATCCTACGGTCCGCCACCCAGGCTCAAAGGGATCATAAGATTATTCATGCTAGAAACTTCCATGTGCGGCCACAAGCTATTATGGGCTCTAGCATAGTTGATTAAGTCGTGTGAACTCTTACACTGGTAGACTAGCAGATGTAGGGGTTGTAGGTGGTACGGTCTACCCATCGTAAGGTGCAAACGCTTCTGAAAGACTATGTCTCGATCATCTGTTTCTCAAACAGCATGTAGTGCGAGAAATCCAACGGAGGAGATCGAGTCTTGTGGGGAAAAGTGCGCAAACCTCTGCAGAGTGTACAAACTAATCATGATTAGTCGTGTCCCCGGTTATGGACATCTTGAGTATCTAGTTCTTGGATTATCCTGTTGATCTCATCACGTTACTTTAATTAACTTTGTTGGGTTTTAATGATGATGCTTAATTGGGATTGAGAATGTTGTCAACCATTCTCAATGTTTAACAACCACCATGATAGTTAAATAAATTTATCCCTTTGCAGTAGGGAAAAACTGGCTTTTCGCAAAAACATTATAACCATAGAGCTTTTCCACCAGCCATATATGCATATAGTGATAGCCATTGTTCATCATTTTCTCTATGGTGTGAATTTGCCAGTACATTCAATGTACTGACCCGTTTCGGGCTGCAACGTCTCATGTTGCAGGTTTCTTACGACGAGTAAGTGATACGTTAGGGTTACGATTCTACACTCAACTTTGCCGGTGGTGTTGATGGGAATCCACGACCTTGTTGCTTCCGCTATTTTGGATTGAGGTAATAGTATTTATGTTTATTTTATACATGTGATTTACCTCTGTTATAAATCCTCGAGTACTGTGTGTGTCAGCATACCGATCCAGGGATGACACTTAAGCACAGAGACTTGATCCATTCGGGTCAGGTCGCTACAGGTGGAAATCTTAAATATCCAAGCCTCCCTGAGGGGCGGAGAGGACGTGATTGCATGGGGTCCGGACAGGTCGGGTGTCTTCTCTGTAAAAAGTGCATATCACTTAGCTTTCGATGAGACTCACAGAGCAAATGCCACATCTTCTAGCTCGGCGCCATCGGGAGAGAGGAGCTTCTGGAAGTTCACATGGAATTGTGGAGCACCGCCGACTGTTTCAAACTTTGCATGGAGAGTTGCAACTGATGGACTGCCAACGTGGAAGAATAAACATAAGATAGGGCTGGAAACTACCAGTGTATGCCCAGTTTTTGGCCTTGAGACTGAGGAAAATTTTCCTCCGTTTTGAAGATGCCAATTTGGTCGAGATCTATATATGGAAATGGCAAAAATATGGAAACTCCCTAATCTACAAACGATAGTCAACTGTGGGAAGGAATGGCTATTGCAAGTCTTAGGCCATAGGTCTGAGTTGGAGAGATGTATGATGGTGATGATTTTTTGGAGAAGCTGGTTCGTACGTAATGAAGTGGTCCACCACAAACCAGCCCCGCCAATGGAAGTGTCTGTCAGATTCTTGCGGAGCTACTTGGAGTCACTAATGGCGAATAAACATGACAATGGTGCTGATCCTGTTAAAGGTAAAGCTTATATTAACATGGACACGGGAGGGCAGCCGGTTATACAAGTGACCAAGTCACCTGGTTGGACCAAACCGAGACAAGGTTGGGCTAAACTGAACACTGATGGTGCGTTTGGTTCGAATGAAGATGCTGGTGCGGGTATGATATTGAGGGATTCTTCAGGGAATATTATCTTCTCAGCTTGCAGAGCTTTGTATTCATGCAGGGATGCGTTGGAGGCTGAGCTTTGTGCTTGTATGGAGGGTTTATCTTCTTCGATTCAACACACAGAACAACCGATCGAAATTGAGATGGATTCTTCGGTTGCAGTGCCCATGATCACATGTGGGAGCACGGATCTCTCACTATATTCTTCCTTAGTGAATGAGATTAGGTTTTTACTTAATCTACATCAAACTTGTATTACTCATGTCGCTCATTCGCAAAATTAAACGAGTGACAAGTTAGCTGCTTTTGGTCGTACTAATAATAGGACTATGACCTGGGTAGGGTCAGGCCCTCTAGAAGTTTTGGAGATAGTTGCTGAAGATTGTATTGATACTTTAATTGAGTAATACAAGTGTTGAGTTCGCAAAAAAAAGAGATTTGCATAACAAATGTAGGGGATGTAGGTTGGTACGGTCTACCCGTTCGTAAGGTGCTAGCGCTTCTGAAAGACTATGTCTCGGTCATCCGTTTCTCAAACACCATGTAGTGCGAGAAATCCAACGGAGGAGATCGAGTCTTGTGGGGAAAAGTGTGCAAACCTCTGCAGTGTGTACAAACTAATCATGATTAGTCATGTCCCCGGTTATGGACATCTTGAGTATCTAGTTCTTGGATTATCCTGTTGATCTCATCACGTTACTTTAATTAACTTTGTTGGGTTTTAATGATGATGCTTAATTGGGATTGAGAATGCTGTCAACCATTCTCAATGTTTAACAACCACCATGATAGTTAAATAAATTTATTCCTTTGCAGTAGGGAAAAATTGGCTTTTTGCAAAAACATTATAACCATAGAGCTTTTCCACCAGCCATATATGCATATAGTGATAGCCATTGTTCATCATTTTCTCTATGGTGTGAATTTGCCAGTACATTCAATGTACTGACCCATTTCGGGCTGCAACGTCTCATGTTGCAGGTTTCTTACGACGAGTAAGTGATACGTTAGGGTTACGATTCTACACTCAACTTTGCCGTTGGTGTTGATGGGAATCCACAACCTTGTTGCTTCCGCTATTTTGGATTGAGGTAATAGTATTTACGTTATTTTATACATGTGATTTACCTCTGTTATAAATCCTCGAGTACTGTGTGTGTCAGCATACCGATCCAGGGATGACACTTAAGCACAGAGACTAGATCCATTCGGGTCAGGTCGCTACAAGAGGGTATCAGAGCACATGTTGACTGTAGGACGTGACCCTAGCAACTGGCAAGCCCATAGCAAAGACTTTTCTCTACAACTTTCCCTTTCAAAAAGATCTTTTACCTCTCTTCTCTTCTGAGTTTATTCAAATTTCCCTTTAGTGAAACCATACCCCTTTCCCTTTTGACCACTCGAAGATTCGACTGATGAGACCACTTCAAGAAGTACAGGATATCAGACAAGTAAGACCATTCGGAATGAAGAGGATTTTACCATACATTATGATAATGGAAACTACAGCTGTTGAAGACTCTGAAGACTAGGAGAATTGGAGGCTCTGAAGAATCCCCAGATTTGTATGACCTAGTAAGGCTACCCTTATGGAACTTGGCAGACTATGGTAGTTGTCAATGCCCGAGATCAAGGTGTGTTGGAGAAAGACCGGAGCATGTAGAGTTAAGAACTCAAGGATTTGTCAAGGAAAACCCTAAGGCAGGAGATATCAACTATGGAGAGATAGCTCATGGAAATGACAAGAGCACAACCACGGCTATCCATGACGTTATCGCCCGCTTATGCTATTGTCACTGTGCTGAGTTAAGCATGCATATGCATGGAAGGATTAAATGGTAGAAGGCTGATGGAGCACCTATCAGCAAGATGGAGTTTTAACCTTAGCCAGTGTATCACCAGGATCTGGAGTGTTACATCAAGAAGTTAAGATGGACCTAAAAGAAGCATTAATTGATAAGGAAGCATTTCGTGAAGAACTTAGGACCAGAAGTTGAAAGCAGCCAAGCTAGAGAAGTAAAACCTTGAGATACAGGAGATTCGTCAGGAACTGAAGGACAGTAGGACCATGGTTCATGCCAAGGATAGTGAAACCCAGAAGTTTGGAATGCAACTCCAGAAATATTCAAGGACATCGCGAGAGACTTCACGTCAATAGAGATGATCTGGCAAAAGAGCTGGAGAAGGACAAGCACGATGGAAAGAAGCCATCGGAGACATGACCAAGACTTGAAGAGTTTGGCGACGTTGACCTTAGCAGACCAAACCCCTGTTTTATACCTACGTTAGATGCGACGTTTGTGAGCTGTCATTTGTTTGATGTTTTTTTCCGACAGCCACAATAAAAATCTGTCTTTTCGAAACTTTTGTTTGCATTGTGTGTATCCCTCTCTATCTCTCTTAACTCACCCCAAACCCATGGACCCAATAGAGGACGAATGAAGATGAGCTTATATTTTCTGGACCGATGAGTCAGTTGGAGACGGACCGATGGATTCAGAACATGGAGGATCACATGGAGAATAACCCTATAGTTGGACATGATATGACCCAGCATGCTCTTCAGTGCTTTGAAAGAGGTGCTGCTACTTGGTGGAGGATGTACCAAACCATCAATGGATGGCAAGGAGTAAACCACTTGGAAAGAATTTAAGTTGACTCCGCCAAAGTCTCGGCTTGTGTCCCAGAAGTTGAAGCCTTATGGAAAGGATATGAAGAAACCTTGTGCATGCAAGATTTATGGAGAAATAGGACATACCCATAAAGAACACAAGGATGAATACACTAATTGTGAAGGAAGTCACCCAGTTGAAGAATGCCCAACTAGGCAGATTACTTGTTTCTTGTGTGAAGGGACTACCCACTATCCTGCTCGGTGTCACATTTACCCCATGGTACGAAGAACCATACAATAGAAGAAAGAAGTAAAGAAAGGAGCCCTTATGGAAATTTTAGAAGAACCCGTGATGAAGGAAGATGTGGAGGACACACCTAAAGAGGACCCGAGTAAACCCTGCACCAAGTCTTGCTATTCATGTGGAGAAGGACACATCTCCCAGAATTGTATGAATGGGGATCTAGTAGAATTCCCGACGGAGGAAGTAGAGTATGACCCACGAGAAATAGAATCCATGATTGGAACGGAAAAGTCCAGGAAGAGAAGTAGATTGGATTCCAGGAAGGATCTAAGTCATATCACATGTTATAGGTGCAAAGAGTCAGGGCACTACCTCAACAGTTGCCCAAAAAGGAAACCTCGAGACTTGTCAGAAGTAATATGTTTTCGCTGTAATGAAGCAGGACACTTTGCCAGAGATTGTCCCAAAGAGAAGGAGACTTGTGATAAATAGTTGAGTCTGTGAGAAGTATAGTAGTAGAAGTGAGAACAACTCCTTTGTATCAAGGTGTTGAGTTGAGACATGTAATGGAAAAGCGAGAGATTGTAATCAATTGAGAGTGAATAAAGTTAGCATCGTTGGTACTGATATGGATTTTATGAGTTGTTACTCTATGAAGAAGGATTTTGACCATTTTTGAGGATAAGAGAAATATGGTCTATGGAAGATTTGTGCATTTTAAGGGTGGTAGTACCCTGTAAGAACCGTTGACCCCTGGAAAAGATAAGGATACTCCACTGAGTGGATTTTGGACAAAATGAAAATGAGTTTTGTCTCGATATGTGTGATACCCCAAGAGTATATGGGATGAAGTTGGAGACTGTCAGTTGTTTGGACCAAATGTGATCAAGGAGTCAGAAGAGAATGTTAAGTTGATTCGATATAGACCGAAGGTAGCTCAGTCCAGGCAGAAGAGTTATGCAGACTTAAAAACGCGAGGTAGTCTATGAAATTGGAGACAGAGCATGTCTTCATGTGTTCCCTCTGCGAGGAGTTAAACTAATTGGAGTTAAGGTAAAGTTAGCCCCGAGATTTGTAGGACCATACCGAGTTTTGGAGCGTATGAGAGAAGTGGCCTACAAGTTGGAATTACCCGATGTACTGTCAAGAGTTCATGATGTGTTTCACGTTTCCCAGTTGAAGAAGTGCCATGCAGAGATGGCCAATACTCCCCTGTAAGGACGCTTGACCCCTGGAAAGGATAATGATGTTCCACGGAGTGGATTTTATGGGTATGAGTTTTATCTCGATATGTTGGATACCCCAAGAATATGATGAGATGAAGTACTATTGGATATAAAGGAGGTATGATGTTGGAAATTTGGATCAATGGAAATTCCATGATAAGTATGAGTAATCATGTCCTAGTTTGGTGCCAATAGAAGGAAGGAAGACAGTACAATTGGATGGATTTAAGAATACTAGGAAGTTGGATGTTGGAATAACGATCAATTGCCCCGACGATGAGTTCAAGGTTTGCAAGTGATGGGATGGGCCATAACCCACAGGCCCCAGGACCTGCCAAGAAGCAAGCACACTCTTGCTGAAGGAAAAACCCAGGAGAGGTTATACCTTTATCGATAGACGATTTTATAGTAGTTTACGCAAAACCTGAGAGTTGTGAAGGAACGATAGATGTTTGTTTGACTTGCAGAATCAATGGATTTATCCGAACTTAGTTCATTGACAAGAGAAATTCTGCAATGCTTGTGAGGATGACCAAGTGTTAGAATGCGAGATTCGCTAAACCATATACAAGGTAATGATTTGGGTGCGGGATGGATTGATCACCATACCGACTTACTCTTATTGTTCGCCTTGCTATATGGAATGGTTCTGAGTGACTCACCTATAGTAGAGAGACGACGATGAAAACCTTGTTTAAACCTTAGAATGGTATAGCAATTTTTTCCCTTGTACAAGGCAGCTTTTGCCAACCCAGACCCATTTCCTACACGAGAAACCATAAATTTTTGACCACCATGAGATATCGATAGTTGTTTAGTTTTGGCGCCCGACCCGTCAGCTAAGAAGACCCAATCTCGGAATAACCTTACCAAGAGGAAAGGACAGAAGAATTGAGGAAAAGGTTATGCCACTACCGGAAGAGCCAGAGAAGGAATTTTCCGAGGATTTGAGAAGACTGACACTGTTGACAATATGGATGAAGTATGTGAGTTTCGATGGAGCTGTAACCAGCTTCTAAGGGTGGTAGCACTCCAGACCCCAGTGATGATTGATGGATTTTGAGAAGACCCCAAACCCTAACCTATTTCTTTATAGCCTCTCCGAATCTCGAGGACGAGATTCATTTCAAGGGTGGTAGGTTTGTAACATCCCAAAATTCTAAATTTTGGAATGTTATAATAAATAGATAGAATTGATTGATTGTTTGATTGATTGCGTGAAACTGAGTGAAACTCGAATCCTTTTTGAAAGTTAAATGAGAGGGAATAAAAGGACTTTCCCAAACTTTCATATTTGCTTTCTGATCTCCATGAATTCAAATTCTTTTCAAATACAAAACCCTTGAGTGAAGATGATATGACTTCTTCCATTTAAATTAAATGAAAGGGTATTTGAAAATAATTGAATTTCATTTGGAAATATTTCAATTCATAAACTTCATGCAGCTCAATGATTTCATGAGCGGAGATAAAATGACTTCTTCAAAACATATGAAATATGAGTTGGGAGTTTCAAAGAATTAAAGTCAAAGTTCTTCTGAATTTATTTTCAATTTGGAGTTATTTGAGTTTTATTCAAATTATTTTTCTCCAAAAATAAAATACATGGAAATTAGGGTAACATGATTCCCTACAATTGAAAATTGGAGAAAAATTTATTTGAAATCATTTTGGAATTTTTAAAATGATTTTTGTTGGATTCTATTAGACCAGCAGCACTCTTTGAATTATTAGAATTGGTGTGTATTTTATTTAATGCTAGAATAATGTTCATGTCGTAGAAAATCTTTTCCTGAAAATTTTGATATATTATATGCCTATATAATAATTTCATTTAATTTGTTTTATTATTTAAATTGTCGGGAAAATGTTTTTTTATAAAAATTCCCCTCGCTGACTGGGCCGGCCCAGCACCCAGCCAGGCCAAGGCCCAGCTCCACGCCGCCTCGCCCGTCGTCCCCGACCGGGACTCCTCCCGGAGTCCGGCGCCGCGCCGCCACCGCCGCCTCCATTGCCCCTCGCCCAAGCCGCCCTCGCCTCCCCTCCTATAAAGCCGCCGCCCGGGACCCCCCTCTCCTTTTCGCATCACCGCCGCCCCTCTCCTCCCCGCCTCTCGCCGCCGCAACCGCCGCCATCGCCGGACACCGCCGCCGCTGCTTAGCCCGCGCCGCCCCCGCCGATCCACTACCGCGCCGCACGCCGGAGCCTCCCGCGCCGCGCCCCTCCACTGCCTCGCCGCGCGCCGCCTTGCCTCGCGTCGCCTCGCTCCTCGCCGATGCTCGCCGCCGCGGGAAGCCGCCGGAGATCCGCCGCCGGTTTTCCGACAGAAAACTGCCCCGAACGGTACAAACCGACTCGATTTTCTTTTTAGGTTTTTTTCTTTAGATTCGGTTTTCGTTTAAAAAAACCGGTTTAGTTTTTTTAGTTAGATCTATTTAGAGAACGTTCTCTGTTTAGAACTAGTTAGTGAACGTTCGTTCTTTAGTGTTTTCTTTTTTCTGTTAATTTTGGCCAGGGACCTATCCGTGAAGATTTTATTTATAGATTAGTCCCTGATTTTCAAATGACTATAACTTTTTACTCGTTAGTCCAAATCCAATGAAACCAACGCCGACATCTTCGTTATGATCTCCTCTATCCAGTAATCCAACTCAAACATGTTTTTGAAAAGTTTAAAATTTGAATTAGATCAGATTTGAATTCAAACTTCGTTTGATCATAACTTGAGTTTTGTAGCTCCGTTTGAGTTGATTCTTTTTGCAAATCGAAGCTCTTGACCTAAACTTTCTGATAAGGCCAAATTCACTTAATTTTTGTACAGCTAGAAATTGTTTTATGTTGCAAGAGTTATTTGTTTGGTTTTGAAGTTTTTCGAATCGTCTTCTTCGTTCTTTCTGATCTTTTGAGTGATTGCTTATGTGTGGTTACTATTGCTTGCTTATGATAGATTGACCGGAGTGAGACGAGTAGATCTATCAAGAGTTTTGAGTGCGAATCATCTTCATCAACATTGCAGGCAAGTTCACACTTTGATCATATCCCTTTCATACCCGGTTTTTATGCATTAGTTTCACCATCAAACATTGCATGAGTAGGATTGATAACATGGGGGTATTGGGAAGTAGTTACTGAGGTAGGAACCTATTGCCCTGTTACTATCAAACCCTTGGGAGTTACTTCTACGCGTTGCTTATATTGCTATGCTATGCTCGTAGACGTGGTTTGGGTATGAGTGAAATCCATGACAGATGTGAGATTGGTATTTAATGGTTCAACTTAAGGTGGCAACTTAAATACACATCTGGGTGGATTGCTAGGGGCACCTTGGGGATATACCAGTGGACTTGCCCGGACACCTGGGGATATACTAGTGTTGTCCTAGGAGATCCCGGGGATATACCATGTGATCATCCTATGGTCCGCCACCCAGGCTCAAAGGGATCATAAGATTATTCATGCTAGAAACTTCCGTGTGCAGCCACAAGCTATTATGGGCTCTAGCATAGTTGATTAAGTCGTGTGAACTCTTACAGTGGTAGACTAGCAGATGTAGGGGTTGTAGGTGGTATGGTCTACCCATCGTAAGGTGCAAACACTTCTGAAAGACTATGTCTCGATCATCCGTTTCTCAAACAGCATGTAGTGCGAGAAATCCAACGGAGGAGATCGAGTCTTGTGGGGAAAAGTGCGCAAACCTCTGCAGAGTGTACAAACTAATCATGATTAGTCGTGTCCCCGGTTATGGACATCTTGAGTATCTAGTTCTTGGATTATCCTGTTGATCTCATCACGTTACTTTAATTAACTTTGTTGGGTTTTAATGATGATGCTTAATTGGGATTGAGAATGTTGTCAACCATTCTCAATGTTTAACAACCACCATGATAGTTAAATAAATTTATCCCTTTGCAGTAGGGAAAAACTGGCTTTTCGCAAAAACATTATAACCATAGAGCTTTTCCACCAGCCATATATGCATATAGTGATAGCCATTGTTCATCATTTTCTCTATGGTGTGAATTTGCCAGTACATTCAATGTACTGACCCGTTTCGGGCTGCAACGTCTCATGTTGCAGGTTTCTTACGACGAGTAAGTGATACGTTAGGGTTACGATTCTACACTCAACTTTGCCGTTGGTGTTGATGGGAATCCACGACCTTGTTGCTTCCGCTATTTTGGATTGAGGTAATAGTATTTATGTTATTTTATACATGTGATTTACCTCTGTTATAAATCCTCGAGTACTGTGTGTGTCAGCATACCGATCCAGGGATGACACTTAAGCACAGAGACTTGATCCATTCGGGTCAGGTCGCTACAGGTGGAAATCTTAAATATCCGAGCCTCCCTGAGGGGCGGAGAGGACGTGATTGCATGGGGTCCGGACAGGTCGGGTGTCTTCTCTGTAAAAAGTGCATATCACTTAGCTTTCGATGAGACTCACAGAGCAAATGCCACATCTTCTAGCTCGGCTCCATCGGGAGAGAGGAGCTGCTGGAAGTTCATATGGAATTGTGGAGCACCGCCGACTGTTTCAAACTTTGCATGGAGAGTTGCAACTGATGGACTGCCAACGTGGAAGAATAAACATAAGATAGGGCTGGAAACTACCAGTGTATGCCCAGTTTGTGGCCTTGAGACTCAGGAAAATTTTCCTCCATTTTGAAGATGCCAATTCGGTCGAGATCTATATATGGAAATGGCAAAAATCTGGAAACTCCCTAATCTACAAACGATAGTCAACTGTGGGAAGGAATGGCTATTGCAAGTCTTAGGCCGTAGGTCTGAGTTGGAGAGATGTATGATGCTGATGATTTTTTGGAGAAGCTGGTTCGTACGTAATGAAGTGGTCCACCACAAACCAGCCCCGCCAATGGAAGTGTCTGTCAGATTCTTGCGGAGCTACTTGGAGTCACTAATGGCGAATAAACATGACAATGGTGCTGATCCTGTTAAAGGTAAAGCTTATATTAACATGGACACGGGAGGGCAGCCGGTTATACAAGTGACCAAGTCACCTGGTTGGACCAAACCGAGACAAGGTTGGGCTAAACTGAACACTGATGGTGCGTTTGGTTCGAATGAAGATGCTGGTGCGGGTATGATATTGAGGGATTCTTCAGGGAATATTATCTTCTCAGCTTGCAGAGCTTTGTATTCATGCAGGGATGCGTTGGAGGCTGAGCTTTGTGCTTGTATGGAGGGTTATCTTCTTCGATTCAACACACAGAACAACCGATCGAAATTGAGATGGATTCTTCGGTTGCAGTGCCCATGATCACATGTGGGAGCACGGATCGTTCACTATATTCTTCCTTAGTGAATGAGATTAGGTTTTTACTTAATCTACATCAAACATGTATTACTCATGTCGCTCGTTCGCAAAATAAAGCGAGTGACAAGTTAGCTGCTTTTGGTCGTACTAATAATAGGACTATGACCTGGGTAGGGTCAGGCCCTCTAGAAGTTTTGGAGATAGTTGCTGAAGATTGTATTGATACTTTAATTGAGTAATACAAGTGTTGAGTTCGCAAAAAAAAGAGATTTGCATAACAGCATAGTCACTCTCACTCCCAGCAGCGGCGATGCCCGGCTGGCCCCATTCGCCGCAACGGAGTATGGTGAGGTATATGCTGAAATATAGGATGGTCTTTAGGCCCATCCAGCAATTTCTGAAAATCTCTAAGGGCCCATGTGGGTTTATTGGCACTAGGTGTAGTGGTAAGTTTAGTCCCATCCGACTAGTGGAAAAGGAGTTGGACCTTTTTATAAGGGATTGTCTTCCACATGCTATTGGAGCTTGAGAATAGAAGAGGCCCTCGCGCGCTCCTCCTCCGCTGCCCGCCGCGCCGCTGGTTGCTAGATTAAGCCGAGCCGAGCTCACACCTACGCGCTTATAGTCTAGTGCTACCTCTTGAGCTTGCGTTGGTTTTCCCTGAAGAGGAAAGGATGATGCAGCAGAG
This sequence comes from Triticum urartu, assembly GCF_003073215.2. Classification (NCBI taxonomy): domain Eukaryota; kingdom Viridiplantae; phylum Streptophyta; class Magnoliopsida; order Poales; family Poaceae; genus Triticum; species Triticum urartu. Next base: position 33,687 of record NW_024113649.1, read on the forward strand.
TAGCGTAAGTATTTCCCTCAGTTTTTTAGAACCAAGGTATCAATCCAGTAGGAGGCCACGTACAAGTCCCTCGTACCTACACAACACAAAGAGCTCAATGTAACCAACGCGATTAGGGGTTGTCAATCCCTTCACGGTCACTTACGGAAGTGAGATCCGATAGATAATATTTTTGGTATTTTTGATATAAAGATGCAAAGTGAAAAGTAAAAGGCAAAGTAAAAAACAAAGCAAGATTAAAGTGATGGATATTGATTTGATGAGAATAGACCCGGGGGCCATAGGTTTCACTAGTGGCTTCTCTCAAGAGCATAAGTTTTCTACGGTGGGTGAACAAATTACTGTTGAGCAATTGACAGAATTGAGCATACTTATGAGAATATCTAGGCATGATCATGTATATAGGCATCACGTCCGCGACAAGTAGATCGAAATGATTCTGCATCTACTACTATTACTCCACTCATCGACCGCTATCCCGCATGCATCTAGAGTATTAAGTTAAAAACAGAGTAACGCTTTAAGCAAGATGACATGATGTAGAGAGATAAATTCATGCAATATGAAATAAACCCCATCTTGTTATCCTCGATGGCAACGATACAATACGTGTCTTGCTGCCCCTTCTGTCACTGGGAAAGAACACCGCAAGATCGAACCCAAAGCTAAGCACTTCTCCCATGGCAAGAACTACCAATCTAGTTGGCCAAACCAAACGGATAATTCGAAGAGACTTGCAAAGATAACCAAACATACATAAAAGAATTCAGAGAAGATTCAAATATTGTTCATAGATAGACTTGATCATAAACCCACAATTCATCGGTCTCAACAAACACACCGCAAAAGAAGAAGATTACATCGAATAGATCTCAAGAGAGGGGGAGAACATTGTATTGAGATCCAAAAAGAGAGAAGAAGCCATCTAGCTAATAACTATGGACCCGAAGGTCTGAGGTAAACTACTCACACTTCATCAGAGAGGCTATGATGATGTAGAAGCCCTCCGTGATGACGACCCTCTCCGGCGGATCTCCGGAACAGGCCCCAAGATGGGATCTCGTGGATACAGAAAGTTGCGGCGGTGAAATTAGGTTTTTGGCTCCTGTTCTGATCGTTTGGGGGTACGTGGGTGTTGGAAATATGCCCTAGAGGCAATAATAAAATGGTTATTATTATATTTCTTTGTTCATGATAATTGTCTATTGTTCATGCTATAATTGTGTTATCCGGAAATCGTAATACATGTGTGAATACATAGACCACAACACGTCCCTAGTGAGCCTCTAGTTGACTAGCTCGTTGATCAAAGGATAGTCATGGTTTCCTGACTATGGACATTGGATGTCATTGATAATGGGATCACATCATTAGGAGAATGATGTGATGGACAAGACCCAATCCTAAGCATAGCTCAAAGATCGTGTAGTTCGTTCGCTGTAGCTTTTCTGAATGTCAAGTATCGTTTCCTTAGACCATGAGATTGTGCAACTCCCGGATACCGTAGGAGTTCCTTGGGTGTGCCAAACGTCACAACGTAATTGGGTGACTATAAAGGTACATTACAGGTATCTCCAAAAGTGTTTGTTGGGTTGGCACGAATCAAGACTGGGATTTGTCACTCCGTATGACGGAGAGGTATCTCTGGGCCCACTCGGTAATGCATCATCATAATGAGCTCAATGTGATCAAGTGGTTGATCACGGGATCATGCATTACGGTACGAGTAAAGTGACTTGCCGGTAACGAGACTGAACAAGGTATTGGGATACCGACGATCGGGTCTCGGGCAAGTAACGTACCGATTGACAAAGGGAATTGTATACGGATTGATTGAATCCTCGACATCGTGGTTCATCCGATGAGATCATCGTGGAGCATGTGGGAGCCAACATGGGTATCCAGATCCCGCTGTTGGTTATTGACCGGAGAGTCGTCTCGGTCATGTCTGCATGTCTCCCGAGCCCGTAGGGTCTACACACTTAAGGTTCAGTGACGCTAGGGTTGTTAGGAAGACTTGTATATGTGATTACCGAATGTTGTTCGGAGTCCCGGATGATATTCCGGATGTCACAAGGAGTTCCGGAATGGTCCGAAGGTAAAGATTTATATATGGGAAGTTGTCATACGATCACCGGAAAGGTTTGGGGGCATATCGGTATTGTACCGGGGCCACCGGAGGGGTTCCGGGGGTCCACCGGGAGGGGCCACCTCTTCCGGAGGGCCTTATGGGCTGTATGGAGAAGGGAACCAGCCCAAGTGGGCTGGGGCGCCACACCCCCCTAGGGCCCATGCGCCTAGGGTTTGGGGAAACCCTAAGGGGGGCGCCCCCTTGCTTGGGGGGCAAGCCCCCCTCCCCTTGGCCACCGCCCCCCCTTCTAGATCTCATCTAGAGGGGGCCGGGCCCCTTCCCCCTTCCCCTATAAATAGAGGGGTGAGGGGAGGGCTGCATACAACATCCAAAGCGCAGCCCCTCCCCTCCCCAACACCTCTCCTCCTCCGTAAGAGCTTGGCGAAGCCCTGCCGGAGTACTGCAGCTTCACCACCACCACGCCATCGTGCTGCTGTTGGAGCCCTCTTCCTCAACCTCTCCCTCCTCCTTGCGGGATCAAGGCGCGGGAGACGTCCTCGCTCCGTACGTGTTGAACACGGAGGTGCTGTCTGTTCGGCGCTAGGATCTTCGGTGATTTGGATCACGACGAGTACGACTCCATCAACCCCGTTCTCTTGAACGCTTCCGCTCGTGATCTACAAGGGTTTGTAGATGCACTCCTCTCTCCCTCGTTGCTAGATGACTCCATAGATAGATCTTGTGATGCGTAGAAAATTTTAAAATTCGGCTACGTTCCCCAACAGTGGCATCATGAGCTAGGTCTATGTGTAGTTACTATGCACGAGTAGAACACAAAGTAGTTGTGGGCGTCGATATTGTCAATTATCTTGCCGTTACTAGTATTATCTTGATTCGGCGGTATTGCGGGATGAAGCGGCTTGGACCAACCTTACACGTACGCTTACGTGAGACCGGTTCCACCGACTAACATGCACTAGTTGCATAAGGTGGCTGGCGGGTGTCTGTCTCTCCCACTTTAGTCGGATCGGATTCGATGAACAGGGTCCTTATGAAGGGTAAATAGAAATTGGCAATTCACGTTGTGGTTTTGGCGTAGGTAAGAAACGTTCTTGCTAGAAACCTATAGCAGCCACGTAAAAACTTGCAACAACAATTAGAGGACGTCTAACTTGTTTTTGCAACAAGTGTTTTGTGATGTGATATGGCCAAAGGATGTGATGAATGATATATGTGATGTATGAGATGATCATGTTCTTGTAATAGGAATCACGACTTGCATGTCGATGAGTATGACAACCGGCAGGAGCCATAGGAGTTGTCTTTATTTATTTATGACCTGCGTGTCAACATAAACATCATGTAATTACTTTACTTTATTGCTAAAGCGTTAGCCATAGTAGTAGAAGTAATAGATGACGAGACAACTTCAAGAAGACACGATGATGGAGATCATGATGATGGAGATCATGGTGTCATGCCGGTGACAACGATGATCATGAAGCCCTGAAGATGGAGATCAAAAGGAGCAAATGATATTGGCCATATCATGTCACTATTTGATTGCATGTGATGTTTATCATGTTTTGCATCTTATTTGCTTAGAACGACGGTAGCTTAAATAAGATGATCCCTTGAAATAATTTCAAGAAAGTGTTCCCCCTAACTGTGCACCGTTGCGAAGGTTCGTTGTTTCGAAGCACCACGTGATGATCGGGTGTGATAGATTCTAACGTTCGAATACAACTGGTGTAAGCCAGATTTACACACGCAATACACTTAGGTTGACTTGACGAGCCTAGCCTGTACAGACATGGCCTCGGAACACAGAAGACCGAAAGGTCGAGCATGAGTCGTATAGAAGATACGATCAACATGAAGATGTTCACCGATGTTGACTAGTCCGTCTCACGTGATGATCGGACACGGCCTAGTTAACTCGGATCATGTTATACTTAGATGACTGGAGGGATGTCTATCTGAGTGGGAGCTCATTGAATAATTTGATTAGATGAACTTAATTATCATGAACTTAGTCTAAAATCTTTACAATATGTCTTGTAGATCAAATGGCCAACGTTGTCCTCAACTTCAACGCGTTCCTAGAGAAAACCAAGCTGAAAGACGATGGCAGCAACTATACGGACTGGGTTCGGAACCTGAGGATCATCCTCATAGCTGCCAAGAAATATTATGTCCTAGAAGCACCGCTAGGTGACGCACCCGTCCCACAGAACCAAGACGTTATGAACGCTTGGCAGTCACGTGCTGATGATTACTCCCTTGTTCAGTGCGGCGTGCTTTACAGCTTAGAACCGGGGCTCCAAAAGCGTTTTGAGAGACACGGAGCATATGAGATGTTCGAAGAGCTGAAAATGGTTTTTCAAGCTCATGCCCGGGTCGAGAGATATGAAGTCTCCGACAAGTTCTTCAGCTGTAAGATGGAGGAAAATAGTTCTGTCAGTGAGCACATACTCAAAATGTCTGGGTTGCATAACCGCTTGACTCAGCTGGGAGTTAATCTCCCGAATGACGCGGTCATTGACAGAATCCTTCAGTCGCTTCCACCGAGCTACAAGAGCTTTGTGATGAACTTCAATATACAGGGGATGGAAAAGACCATTCCTGAGGTATATTCAATGCTGAAATCGGCAGAGGTAGAAGTCAAAAAGGAACATCAAGTGTTGATGGTGAATAAAACCACTAAGTTCAAGAAGGACGGCAAGGGAGTTGCCGCGCCCGGTAAGCAAGATGCCGGGAAGAAGCCAAAGAATGGACCCAAGCCCGAGACTAAGTGTTTTTATTGCAAGGGAAGTGGTCACTAGAAGCGGAACTGCCCCAAATACTTGGCGGACAAGAAGGCCGACAACACTAAAGGAGCTGTGAAATAAACGGAGACTGGCAAAGGACGAGGTGATGATGCGCGTCGGGAATGGTTCCAAGGTTGATGTGATCGCCGTCGGCACGCTACCTCTACATTTACCTACGGGATTAGTTTTAAACCTCAATAATTGTTATTTAGTGCCAGCTTTGAGCATGAACATTGTATCAGGATCTCGTTTAATTCGAGATGGCTACTCATTTAAATCCGAGAATAATGGTTGTTCTATTTATATGAGAGATATGTTTTATGGTCATGCTCTGATGGTGAATGGTTTATTCTTAATGAATCTCGAGCGTAATGCTACACATATTCATAGTGTGAATACCAAAAGATGTAAGGTTGATAATGATAGTCCCACATACTTGTGGCACTGCCGCCTTGGTCACATAGGTGTCAAACGCATGAAGAAGCTCCATGCAGATGGACTTTTAGAGTCTCTTGGTTACGAATCATTTGACACGTGCGAACCATGCCTCATCGGTAAAATGACCAAGACTCCGTTCTCAGGAACAATGGAGCGAGCAACCAACTTATTGGAAATCATACATACTGATGTGTGTGGTCCAATGAGTTTTGAGGCTCGTGATGGCTATCGTTATGTTCTCACCCTCACTGATGACTTGAGTAGATATGGCTATGTCTACTTAATGAAACACAAGTCTGAGACCTTTGAAAAGTTTAAGGAATTTTAGAGTGAGGCTGAGAATCAACGTGACATGAAAATCAAGTTCTTGCGATCAGATCGTGGAGGAGAATACTTGAGTCACGAATTTGGAACACACTTAAGAAAATGTGGAATAGTTTCACAACTTACGCCGCCTGGAACGCCTCAGGGTAATGGTGTGTCCGAACATCGTAATCGCACTCTATTGGATATGGTGCGATCTATGATGTCTCTTACCGATCTACCGTTGTCATTTTGGGGCTATGCTTTAGAGACTGCCGCATTCACTTTAAATAGGGCTCCGTCGAAATCCGTTGAGATGACACCGTATGAATTATGGTTTGGGAAGAAACCTAAGCTGTCGTTTCTAAAAGTTTGGGGATGCGATGCTTATGTCAAGAAACTTCAACCTGAAAAGCTCGAACCCAAGTCGAAAAAATGCGTCTTCATAGGATACCCTAAAGAAACTGTTGGGTATACCTTCTACCTTAGATCCGAAGGCAAGATCTTTGTTGCCAAGAATGGGTCCTTTCTAGAGAAAGAGTTTCTCTTGAAAGAAATAAGTGAGAGGAAAGTAGAACTTGATGAAGTATTACCTCTTGAACCAGTAAGTGGCGCAGCTCAAGAAATTGTTCCTGAGGTGCCTGCACCGACTAGAGAGGAAGTTAATGATGATGATCATGAAACTTTAGATCAAGTTACTACTGAACTTCGTAGGTCCACGAGGACACGTTCCGCACCAGAGTGGTACAGCAACCCTGTCTTGGAAATCATGTTGTTAGACAACGGTGAACCTTCGAACTATGAAGAAGCAATGGCGGGCCCGGATTCCGACAAATGGCTGGAAGCCATGAAATCCGAGATAGGATCCATGTATGAAAACGAAGTATGGACTTTGACTGACTTGCCCGATGATCGGTGAGCCATAGAAAATAAATGGATCTTTAAGAAGAAGACAGACGCGGATGGTAATGTTACCATCTATAAAGCTCGGCTTGTCGCTAAGGGTTATCGACAAGTTCAAGGGGTTGACTACGATGAGACTTTCTCATCCGTAGTGAAGCTGAAGTCCATCCGAATCATGTTAGAAATTTGCGCATTCTATGATTATGAGATATGGCAAATGGATGTCAAAACGGCATTCCTTAATGGTTTTCTTAAGGAAGAATTGTATATGATGAAGCCGGAAGGTTTTGTCGATCATAAGAATGGTGACAAGGTGTGCAAGCTCCAATGCTCGATTTATGGGCTGGTGCAAGCATCTCGGAGTTGGAACATTCGTTTTGATGAGATGATCAAAGCGTTTGGGTTTATGCAGACTTATGGAGAAGCCTGCATTTACAAGAAAGTGAGTGGGAGCTCTGTAGCATTTCTCATACTGTATGTGGATGACATACTGTTGATGGGAAATGATATAGAATGCTTGGAAAGCATAAAGGCCTACTTGAACAAGTGTTTTTCAATGAAGGACCTTGGAGAAGCTGCTTATATATTAGGCATCAAGATCTATAGAGATAGATCGAGACGCCTCATTGGTCTTTCATAGAGTACGTACCTTGACAAGATATTGAAGAAGTTCAAAATGGATCAGTCAAAGAAGGGGTTCTTGCCTGTATTGCAAGGTACGAGATTGAGCACGGCTCAATGCCCGACCACAGCAGAAGATAGAGAAAAGATGAGTGTCGTCCCCTATGCCTCAGTCATAGGGTCTATCATGTATGCTATGTTGTGTACCAGACCTGATGTAAACCTTGCCGTAAGTTTGGTAGGAAGGTACCAAAGTAATCCCGACATGGAACACTGGACAGCGGTCAAGAATATCCTGAAGTACCTGAAAAGCACTAAGGACATGTTTCTCATGTATGGAGGTGACGGAGAGCTCGTCGTAAAGGGTTACGTCGATGCTAGCTTCGACACAGATCTGGATGGCTCTAAGTCACAAACCGGATACGTGTATATTTTGAATGGTGGGGCGGTAAGCTGGTGCAGTTGCAAGCAAAGCGTTGTGGCGGGATCTACATGTGAAGCGGAGTACATGGCAGCCTCGAAGGCGGCACAAGAAGCAGTCTGGGTGAAGGAGTTCATTACCGACCTGGGAGTCATACCCAATGTGTCGGGCCCGATGACTCTCTTCTGTGACAACACTGGAGCTATTGCCCTTGCCAAGGAGCCCAGGTTTCACAGGAAGACAAGGCATATCAAGCGTCGCTTCAACTCCATTCGTGAAAGTGTTCAAAATGGAGACATAGAGATTTGTAAAGTACATACGGACCTGAATGTGGCAGATCCGTTGACTAAACCTCTCGCTAGAGCAAAACATGATCAACACCAGAACTGCATGGGTGTTCGATTCATCACAATGTAACTAGAATATTGACTCTAGTGCAAGTGGGAGACTGTTGGAAATATGCCCTAGAGGCAATAATAAAATGGTTATTATTATATTTCTTTGTTCATGATAATTGTCTATTGTTCATGCTATAATTGTGTTATCCGGAAATCGTAATACATGTGTGAATACATAGACCACAACACGTCCCTAGTGAGCCTCTAGTTGACTAGCTCGTTGATCAAAGGATAGTCATGGTTTCCTGACTATGGACATTGGATGTCATTGATAACGGGATCACATCATTAGGAGAATGATGTGATGGACAAGACCCAATCCTAAGCATAGCTCAAAGATCGTGTAGTTCGTTTGTTGTAGCTTTTCTGAATGTCAAGTATCGTTTCCTTAGACCATGAGATTGTGCAACTCCCGGATACCGTAGGAGTGCCTTGGGTGTGCCAAACGTCACAACGTAATTGGGTGACTATAAAGGTACATTACAGGTATCTCCGAAAGTGTCTATTGGGTTGGCACGAATCGAGACTTGTCACTCCGTATGACGGAGAGGTATCTCTGGGCACACTCGGTAATGCATCATCATAATGAGCTCAATGTGATCAAGTGGTTGATCACGGGATCATGCATTACGGTACGAGTAAAGTGACTTGCCGGTAACAAGACTGAACAAGGTATTGGGATACCGACGATCGAGTCTCGGGCAAGTAACGTACCGATTGACAAAGGGAATTGTGTACGGATTGATTGAATCCTCGACATCGTGGTTCATCCGATGAGATCATCGTGGAGCATGTGGGAGCCAACATGTGTATCCAGATCCTGCTGTTGGTTATTGACCGGAGAGTCGTCTCGGTCATGTCTGCATGTCTCTCGAACCCGTAGGGTCTACACACTTAAGGTTCGGTGACGCTAGGGTTGTTAGGAAGACTTGTATATGTGATTACCGAATGTTGTTCGGAGTCCCGGATGAGATCCCATACGTCACGAGGAGTTCCGGAATGGTCCGGAGGTAAAGATTTATATATGGGATGTTGTCATACGGTCGCCGGAAAGGTTCGGGGGCATATCGGTATTGTACCGGGGCCACCGGAGGGGTTCCGGGGGTCCACCGGGAGGGGCCACCTCTTCCGGAGGGCCTTATGGGCTGTATGGATAAGGGAACCAGCCCAAGTGGGCTGGGGCACCACACCCCCCTAGGGCCCATGCGCCTAGGGTTTGGGGAAACCCTAAGGGGGGTGCCCCCTTGCTTGGGGGGCAAGCCCCCTCCCCTTGGCCGCCGCCCCCCTCTAGATCTCATCTAGAGGGGGGCAGCCCCCTTCCCCTATAAATAGAGGGGTGAGGGGAGGGCTGCATAAAACATCCAAAGCGCAGCCCCTCCCCTCCCCAACACCTCTCCTCCTCCGTAAGAGCTTGGCGAAGCCCTGCCGTAGTACTGCAGCTTCACCACCACCACGCCGTCGTGCTGCTGTTGGAGCCCTCTTCCTCAACCTCTCCCTCCTCCTTGCTGGATCAAGGCGCGGGAGACGTCCTCGCTCCGTACGTGTGTTGAACACGGAGGTGTCGTCCGTTCGGCGCTAGGATCTTCGGTGATTTGCATCACGACGAGTACGACTCCATCAACCCCGTTCTCTTGAATGCTTCCGCTCGTGATCTACAAGGGTATGTAGATGCACTCCTCTCTCCCTCGTTGCTAGATGACTCCATAGATAGATCTTGTGATGCGTAGAAAATTTTAAAATTCGGCTACGTTCCCCAACAGTGGCATCATGAGCTAGGTCTATGTGTAGTTACTATGCACGAGTAGAACACAAAGTAGTTGTGGGCGTCGATATTGTCAATTATCTTGCCATAGATAGATCTTGGTGATGCGTAGAAAAATTTAAAATTCTGCTACTTTCCCCAACAGTGGGTATATATAGGAGGAATGAGTACGTCGGTGGAGCACCGAGGGGCCCACGAGGCAGGGGGCGCGCCCTGTAGGGGGTGCCCCCTACCCTCGTGACCGCCTCCGGTACTTCTTGGAGTAGGCTCCAAGTCTCCTGGGTCTTATCCGAGAAGAAAATCACGTTTCAAAAAGGATTTTTCTGTTTGGACTCCGTTTGATATTCTGTTTCTTTGAAACACTGAAATAGGCAAAAAAACAGCAATTCTGGGCTGGGCCTCCGGTTAATAGGTTAGTCCCAAAAATAATATAAAAGTGGAAAATAAAGCCCAATATAGTCCAAAATAGTAGATAATATAGCACGGAGCAATCAAAAATTATAGATACGTTGGAGACGGATCATCTAGGTTTCTGGGACGCGACTGCTCGCTGTTCGTCTAGGATACAACTCGTTTATCCCGCTCCTTCTGTTTTCTGTTTTAGCCATGCTAGCGTTATACGTAGATCTGTCTTCAATTAGCGTAGTACGTGCTTGCATGATTGAATATCAATATGTGATTATTTTTGTCAATGCCATGTTTGTGATTTACTCATGGATTAAGTTAATCGGAAAATTGCCTATTTACTCGGCAATCCAAAAACCTATTATATGTAGGAATTTTTCGGCGAGTGGCTTTGCCGCAGCACTGAAGCCGGATAAGTTTACCGGTACATATTTTAAGCGTTGGCAGACAAAGACCATCATATGGCTCACGGCTATGAACGTGTTCTGGGTCACCGGTGTTCCTTCAGGAACGATTGCTCCTGAACAAGAAAAGGCGTTCAAGGAAGCTACCGTCGTGTTTCTAGGAGCAGTTCTTAGCGTGATCGAAGATAAGTTAGTCGACGCATATTTACATGTGCGTGTTGCCAAGTACTTGTGGGAGGCGCTTGAATCTAAGTTCGGGGCCACCGATGCTGGGAGCGAAATGTATATTATAGATCAGTTCCATGATTACAAGATGGTTGAAAACCGTCCTGTACTAGAGCAGGCTCATGAGATAATATGCAACATCAAGGAGCTTGAGCTTCTTAAGTGTGAGTTACCGGGTAAGTTTGTCGCGGGCTGCATAATTGCTAAGCTCCCTAATTCCTGGAGAAACTTTGCCACCACTCTGAAACATCAGAGGTGTGAATTCTCTATGAAGGATGACATTGATCATCTGAGTGTTGAGCAGAATTCGAGGGCAAAGGACTCGCACGGAAAAGGGGCCGAAGGGATTTCTGTCGCCAACATGGTGAACCAGAGGAACTTCAACTCCCACAAGCCCAAAGAAAAGAATGGTGTCCAACAGAATACCGACTTTAAGAAGAGAGGCAAGAAGACCTTTAAGAAGAACAAGAAGGATGAGGGCTGCTTTACTAGTGGTTCGGTTGAACATTGGGCCAACAAGTGCCCAAATAAGTATAAAAAGTCAGGACAGGACTCCAAGTCTGTCAACACGATTGTAGACAACAATGAGAATGGTGCATCTGGGTACGGTAAGCACTTCAACCTACACCAACTTACCAAAGAAAATGGATGGACATTGAAATCTCATTAGGGTCTGCAACTTCACATGTTTTGTCATAGATATAAATCTATTTTACATGCACTTCTCGCTAGCTACACCACAACTAACATGAAGCACTAATGACCTTTCCTTAGTTTTTGAGTGTATTTTATATCCATAATTTATAAATGACCACCAGGAGAGCATATTTCTTCTTTGAAAAGGATAACCCTCAGCCTCTGGATCCACAACCATATATTACTAAAGAAAGAAAATTCATCAGCCGAACAAAATCGACCCAAAAAAACCCCGAGGTTGCGTGCCTCATGACAGTAGCTCCACCAACCAACCACAAACTCTATGGTAAAAGAAAGAAACAAACGAAAAGTACACAGTTCCTAGGCTATGCTTTCAAGAAAGAATCACTGCATGTGCGCCGATGATGACAATTGCAACCATAAGCCGGTCACGGGATCTTCATCCCCAAAGCCGAGTTTCGATCCACCACCTTTGTGAAGGATACGACGTAGGCACGCATAGACATAACTGACCAGAGATATTGTGTTTCCGCCGGAGTGTACAAACTCATCGTTGATGCGGCCTCTACTATCATCCTCGGACTACCGGCGCCTAGATAACCGGATACCTCTGGAGAAGGTACCAGAAGACAATGATGTCTCATACCTCCTCGCCTCCCGTCACTGTCTCCCCACCTTTGATCCAGCATCATCATATATGAATTTCTGCCTCTATTGGATCCAGTTGTGTGTAGTATCTGCTGGCACTAGGCATGAGTTGGTGCCACTACATGAGTCCCCATGCGTTGCACCTACCGGCGATAGGCATGACATGCGCACTCGGAAGAATCATCGTGTGTAGCACCCGCCGAGCCGGATGCAACATGATCCAGAGTTGGAGGCGGCATCCCATACGGCTACCGTCCTCAGAGAAGGCCCTTGCCATCTCCAAATCCGACCACCACGTCGTCCACAGGACCATGATGCCGCCCTCATCGAATAACCAGGGCCGCTGCCCCAATCCCAAAACTCATGCATCGCCTTCAGATGAGGTTGACGTCCGTTGCGCCACACCACCCATATGAGAAAACTACACAACCACTGTCACCAAGGCACCGTAGCGAGACCGCCACCGAAGATGTTCATAGATCTAGAAGCCACCCAAAATCCATCACGCCGCCCCCCTTCCTCACCTCCATAGGCCATGGCCGAGGTGGGGAAAGCTGCCTCCCTGGCCGTTGCACCGCCAGGGGAGCAACAAGGGCACCCATACCCCCGCTCTCCTGCATCACCACAACACTAACCCACCACGCGCCTCCCGCATGAGATCAGGGTCGTCAGCCTGACTCGCCACGTTGCAAACGCAAAAGAAGACGCAAAGAAAATCCCATCATTGATGTCTCCTCCATCCTTGAGACCATTAGGGGCCAAATCCACACCACCCCCATCTTTGGCGTCACGTGGCCTTGTCCAGCAGCGACCTCCAGGAGCGGCGAGGGGAGAGAGAAAGAGATAGGAAGGACGATGAAAGCGCCAGTCAGCTATGGTTCCGTGGTGTTGGGTCTCAACCGTATGCCTCCTCAGTACAGATACCTGAAGAGAATATACATGGAATCAAGATGTTTACATGTGAGGTCATGTGAGGTACATGAACCACAAAACGAATGAATACGATACCCACATGCAAGTTCACACATGAAGAATGACATCCCTATACTATATATATGCTTCTAGGAACTTGCTTGAAAACAAGACTAAGATGAAGATCAAAAGTGACAATTTGCGCTGATGTGTTATGCTTGGATTACATTTGTTTCCACCCCCATTCAATAAGTCCATGAGCTCTGGGATACTGGAGATAAACCAAGGAAGTGAAAGGCGCTTCATTCATATTATTTATCGCTAGTTGTATAATGCTAGATTATTCACGTATTGTGGTGCTACTGCTTATTCAAATAGTTATGTGACCTTGATGGAAGTATTGTACAATCTAGAAGGAAGGAGATTCTGCATAGCATGCCGCCTCTCTACTCTAGCACTAGGAAATCACGAAGGTAGCGACCAAGAAGTCCGTCAACATCTCATTTCCCCAAATTTAGTAGTATTTAAATAACTATGTAGTGCCCGTGAGACAAATCTATAATACCTAAATAGTTCATCACCATTACTCTATTTCTCTTAACATGCAAGCTATCCACATCATCAGCCTAGCCACATCAGCGTTCCGTTACCGGCTTACAAGGGGGGACCGGCCACAGGTTGAGCAGCGTCCACAATGGCCATGTAAGCATTCAGTTACCAGATTACGTGCTGACCGGCGTATGTAAACAGGCTTTAGCAATTATTTTATAGTATTTCATTTGGTTCTATTAACATCTAGACATGCTTTCATCCTCCATTTCCAGTCTTAAACTGCACACCAAAGGCCAATCGTCGTATTCATTTAAAACAAAAGAAGCCCAGCCGTCTAATCTTTTCTCCATGTGGTGCTTCCGTTTTGATCATTCTCTCGTAAATAAAAAGGACCAATATCTTTTCCCTTGGCTAAATGGATGCGGTGGCTAGGAGGTGATCTCATTGTGTGGTTCGCTCCCGCGGCACCACCGCCGGTCTGGGACGCTTCCGATGGCTCTGTGTGCTATCTAGCTGTGTTTTTGTTGCCGGTGGGAATTGGTCTGATCCCTGTAGCATCTTCGAGATGGCAGCGGTGGTGCTGCTTACTGTTTGGTCTCCACTCCTCTCTCTCTCTCTATGTTCCGGCGAACCTAGCTCCGGCGGCGTTGGGGAAATAGTGGAGGATGGTTCCAGTTGTATCATGTGGGATCTGACATGGTGCAGGCTTCCTTTTCGGCCAGGGAGGAAGAAGCAAATGGAGACACCGGCCAGCTGCCAGGTTCTCCACCATGGGATGGAGGTTAGCAACGAATGCTTGGAGGAGAGCGGAGCGTTCAATGGGGATGTGGCCACGCCCGATGGACCTTCACTCTTCAGGGGTATCTTTATCTCAGCAATGTCATGTTCAATTAAATATTTGTTTTTGTGTCTCACCGTCACCGAAATTGTTGCACAGATCTCCAACTATGTGGTTGATCTGCATGTTAACCGGACGGCGGCATCATGCGATGTACTGGCATATCAGGATCCCTTGAGTGGATTTCACACTGAAAACTTGTTGAAGGATATCCTTGCTCTGATTGGCACTGTCATCACAAGGTATTGCAGACAGCAATGCCCACTGTCCTCTAGCCTCCGCTACTCATCTTTCTTTTTGTCAGTGATTTCCTCTATCACTTTTGGACTCTGCTTAACCTAACCGTTGATTTCATTTCAGTCATATCCGTGTAGTTAGATTAGAGTGGGCATGTCACTATGTGCAGGTTATTGCCCCATAGATGTTCCTTTGCATTAGATCTTTCCTGACATTGATTTCTTTTATCGTGCTCTGTATTTCCTTCAAGTCAGTTGCCCCATAAATTATATTTTCCATGGTTCGGGATAATTACACATGGACAAATATGACCGGATGATGAGTAACGGTTTCCACTTGCTTGCATAATGCAATCTATTTACAACTATTGGCCTTCAAGGTCGGTCAAAATTTCAATTTGTATGCATTATTATCTCAGCCCCATCTTTTTTAGCATATTGCACATATTTGCTTCAATTTTCAAAAAGGCCGTCTAGACAAGTTTTCATCATGTTGTGTTAAACCTTTTCTAATGATTATTGGAACAATCATATTACTACATACTAATAGGTCTTAATCTCAGACAACTTTTATTTTGAGAATGTGCTCTTTATGATAAACATACTAGAAATTTAGGTGTCGAACATAAATATGGTGGCCCATACAATTGTTTATTATTATTATTATTATTATTATTATTATTATTTACATTTTTCTGCTCTATGTGCATTTCTCCAATAGGTATATTGGAGCAAATGTCCCGCAGCAACGCGCGGGGAATTAACTAGTTTTCTTTACAAGTAGGCACCACTACTGGACTCACCGTGCATGCTGAGTTTCTTTTAACGGGAGCTCGGCAGTGAAAGACTTCTTTCGATTACAACGGTAATTGCACTCGACAGTGCCGAGCAAATCGGTAAACATCATCATTAGCCCAGTGCTTAGAAAAAGAAAGGGAAAATTTTGTTTTTGCCACTCTAAATTTTGCCAATTTTTCTTATGCCATTTTACATTTTGACATTTCGCTTTTGCCACTCTTAGTTTTTAACAATTATCACAATTGCCATTTCATGACAAAAGCAAAAAAAATAGAGTGACAATTATGATAATTGTCAAAAACTAAGAGTGGCAATTGTGATAATTGCCTACAGTACCTGAGCTGAGTTGGGATTTGAGTGAACTGGCCGAAGTGGTAGCAGCCCATGGTCCAGCTGTAGAGCAGAACAGAGGAGAGTTCGAGCATAGCAGAGTTCGGTAGCTGCCAAAAACCCTATCGTCGCCGCCGCCGCCCTAATTTCCCCTCCGCACGAGCGCCGGCAATGACGGCACCGCAGAGGCCTACTTCGGCGACTACGGCTTCCGCGTGCATCCTGGATACGGCACGGGGCACACACGTGTTCACGGTCGCTGGCTACAGGCTGCACAATGGCCTCGGCGTCGGCAACTTCATCAGATCTGCCACCTTCGCCATCGGCGGCTACGACTGGTGCTTCCGCTACTACCCCGACGGATTCAGTTCTGAATACAAGGACCACGTTTCAGTCTGCGTCGAGCTCGTGAGGGCGCTCTACGACTTGAGGCTTACCAACCGGGCCACCGGTCTGTCGTCACTCATCTTCTCCCGGCCTTTGTCCTTCCCGGCGTTCGACTCCTGCAAGAACGACCATGTCAGGGGGGCTTACATGTTCATGAAGAGAGACCTCTTGGAGGCATCCCCGTACCTGCAGGATGACTGCATCGTGATCCAGTGCGATGTGACTGTTCTTCTGAAGAAAATACCGGCCGTGGCGACCAAGACCACCAAGGCACCCGAGATCGGGGTGCCGCCCTCTGACCTGTCAAATAATCTCGCAAGGCTGCTTGAGGGGAAGAAAAGAGCGGACTTGGTGATCAATGTCAGTGGGGAGACCTTCTAGGCACACAAGATCGTGCTCGCGATGCGGTCTCCGGTCTTCCAAGCAGAGCTCTATGGGCCAATGGCAATGTTCGACACCGAGAAGCAGTGCATTGAGGTTGTGGACATGCAGCCCGCCGTCTTCGGAGCATTTCTTCACTTCATATACACAGGTTCATTGCCTGCCATGGATGACCTCCTTGACAGCCATGACAAGAGGGAGGTGATCAGGCATCTGCTTGTGGCTGCATATAGGTATGCCATGGACAGGCTCAAGCTGATGTGTGAGGCCATCCTCTGCAAGGGTCTAGATGGCCGAGAGTGTCGTCGCCACATTAGCTCTTGCCGATCAGCATCGTTGCAGCAAGCTGAGAGACGCTTGCATGGAGCACATCAAGCACTTCACCTAGACAGAGGAAATGTCTGACCGCCTGACTAGAGAGCATGTATTGCTGTCCTTATAGCTTATATATGTATGTATTTATGTGATATGCACTGCTGTCCTTTAGATCATGTTGTCTTGTCCTGAAGTTTTCACATATATTCGGGAGGAGAATGAGTAAGTTCATCAGAATTTATGTTGGCTAGACCTATATTATATGAATCCATGCCAGCTTCCTGTGAATTGCTGATAATTATATATGTTGGCTAGACCTATATGTGAATCCATCCTAGCTTTTTGTCATCTTGTGAATGTGCTGATATTTATCCTTATCTTCTTTCCTTTTTGTGCTCTTCTTTTTATTAGTCCAGTAAATCTACAATTTAGGCAGGCTAACATCAATGGGCTGCAGGCCATAACCATGTACATTGGTACTGTAGGCAAACAACAATGGAATGTTAGTCTATTGATAGTGCTAATTATACACTATCATAAGTAAACATAACATCTGTTACAGTGCCCAAGGTAGATTATGCCTAGCAGGTTGATCTTCAGTGTATATATATCTCCTCGGGAGTTTGGGCGTATTTGCCAGAGTTTTGTTCCTTCGGAGTTTTGAGACCTTTGGAGGATACTTCTGGTTCCTACTCAGTGGCATGTTACATTTGATGTCATAAGTCATTCTATTTCAGAAGTTAGACACACATTTGAATTGCAACAGGAACAAAATTGTTTCATACTATTGAATTTCTGTTGAATTACAAACATGCCTATTTGTACCTCTGATTTGAAATACCAAACATAACTGTTTTTCCTCTAAATCTAAATTGCAAACCTGCCTGTTTTCGCCTGCTAAGGTATGTACACCTGCTGCCCGAATCGTGCCCAAGTTTTGTTAATGATTCGATGGGGGAAACATATATGTGATGTGATCTCATCCTGCTGGTTGACCGATTTGCGGTGTTTCGGCATCCTGGAGTTTCCCATAACCGCTGTAATTCTCTGCTCAATTTACCCTGCTGAAATGACCGCTTACCGTTGAGTCATTTAAGAATACTGTAGCCACTTGCAGTCTCTCGTCAGCAGTATATATGTGTTGATCCAGAGCAGCCTGCGTTACTGCTGAAAACTGGCTAGTGTTACTTGCCGAGGCTGCAATCTGCTTGCTTCAATTTATAGGACTGTTGTTCAAGAATAATAAGTTACTATCTTTTGCACTGTTACTAAATAACAGCATGACATCATTTTCTCATCAATTTTAAGATTTAAAAGATAGAGGAAGTTTTTGAGCACTTTGCATCATAATGGACCTTTTGCACCAAACTGACCCTGTTAGAATCCACATGACAATTCAAGGGCATCAGTGAACAACTTACAAAAGCAGAGTATTTAGAACTCAGAATGGGACAAAGAATAGATAAACTAACCTTAGTTTCTAAACATTTACAGGTTAATACCTATTTTGTTATTATAGCATTATTATTATTTACTTTGCTCATCATCCCCACTCTGTTTCTTAGACCACTGTTAGAGATGAGGAAGGAGTCCTAGAAGCTGTTGAGCATGTGCGCGAAATGTTAGACAGAGAGATGGCTGCCTGAACATGTCCTACAAGCATATTTGTTTGTGGATTGAGCCACTGAGGTGAAGCACTGAAATATGCATCTATCATCTCTGGTGTCAAGATAGCACTCATAAAATTTTGATTTCCATTTGCCTTTCGCAGGTGCTCTAGCCATAGCAAGTTTTCAGCTCTCCCCAAAACTTTAGGTGGGTGTGTTGTTTTCGGTGGTTCAGTTCCTCTGAGCAAATCATTTGCGGACAGGGTGGCAACTGAAGCCAGAAAGGTAACAACAGCCCAGCAACCATGATTAAACTGAACATATTTCATACCAAAATCTTCCAGCAAATGTGTTGTCGTTGATTTCTTAAAAACCTGCAGACGCCGGTTTGATGGTTCCATGGGAAGGCAGATGGGGCGGTACTTTTTGAAGCCGAGCATGCTGGATGCACATTTCTCCAAGAGCTTGGCATGGCCTGCGAATTCAAGGTGGTACACAACCAGATGAATTTCAACATTGGAGCTTTGATTTTTAAGCTTCGCTAACTATATTGTTCTTCATCGCTTTTTTCCTTGAACATGTATGCTATCACACTTGCCCAACTCTTGGTCACTCACTTGTGGATGAAGAGCTCCAGTATTTTTGACGATGGATATTCGACCTTCTAGGGGTGTCTCAAGGTGCTGAAGCTGCAACACCATCATCGGCGTCTTGACCACAATGATTTCCACTAGGTATTCCTCGGTTTCCATTGCCACATGATCCAGTGAAATGTTTACCATACTGCTAGATGACTAGCTGTCTGGCATCTCAGTTCATGTGAGACTGACAAGAGGTCTCTAGGACCGCATGACTTTGGCTTATCAATGATTAATGTTTTTTTGTGGTCGTACGAACATATTTAGCTCAAATTATTACAGTTAATTTTTTTTTTGTAGTTAACAGAATTGACAGGTCACTGGTTTTTTGGGGGGGTATTTTTATTTTTAGGATGGGCTTTAGCCTTTTCTATGGTTCGTAATAACCAGTGAGAGGAGTGATCCCAATTCAATTTTTTTATCTTTTTTTTCCTGTAAAAATGGTAGATGCAAAATGGACCTACAAGTCTGTCGTACCAACTCAGAACGATGGTGGAGAAGTCGTACTGGTGGAGGAGTCGTACTTTACTACAGTAATTTGTTTTGCTAATAAACTCTCACTCTATTTGCTTCTATAATTTCGTAATACGATTTGACACATAGGTGGTATTGTGGGTGTTGTCCCGTTTTGAGCAAAGAAAGTTTTTCTTTTTCAAAAGAAAAAAACTAGGCAAGTTCAATCGAGTCCACCGGGATTTTGAAGATGTGGACATACCCCACTCGTCGGTGTCACAGAGAATGTCGTCGTTGTATTATCCACCAGCGCCACCTAGGCAATAGATAGCACATGGCAACATGATCGGCCGTCACAAACACAGCAAAAAACTTACACCTACGGATGGTAGTTAAAGTGTGATACAGACCCTGCCCCCAAACATTTCCCCTAGTTTCACTGTGTGGGCCCCCTTCCTCTTTTCTTTCCAGTTAAATCTTTTTCACCTTATCTTGTAACTTTAACTAGTATAACGCCCGTGCGTTGCCACGGGCTCTTCAAAATTTATAATCAGTATCTTTCATTTATCATCCCCTCATATTGGGTGATTATGGGGTGCTCTAATTAGAAACACAACAATCAAATATTATGAAATTTCACCGAACGAACAACAACGAATAATACGATATCTATCAAACGAATAAAATGAGGTCATATTTTTGGTCCGTCATGCACTTCTGTTGAAAAGTGCCTATCCCTTTTAGAATCAACCCACTGTTTGCTCGCACGCAAAAAAAATACATCTCTAAAGTGGGGAACCGATCGGTGCCAAAAAAAAACTCAAACTCCTATCCAATCTCGACTTCGTGCTCTTCCACTTCCATTGATAAAGATGGGACGTCAAGGGTTTCATCATGATGACCTCGAGCAGCCACCGACATCCCTCCCCACATCTACCCCTACCCCCTGCTGCCGCTTGCACTGTCCTTGCTCCTCGAGGGAGCTAGGGACACAATGTTCTCTAGGATGGGCATGACCAGATCCACGAGGAGGCCACATTCTTCCATGGGAACCCAACCAAGCACACCACCCTCCGCAACCATCCAATCCCAGCCTAACAAAGTCAAGACCCGCCATCGATCCACAAATCAGGCTCGCCGCATCCAGGTTCACTGCAAGTCTGCGACGAGTCTGTAGTCGACATCTTGACTTTGGCTATCCCCACGGAAGAATCATCGGATTTTTGCTGAAACTGAAACATACTAAAGTGACACATGCTCGAATTTTTAAATCAGATGACTATCGAAAAGAAGCCGCCCAAGAAAAGTAAATAAGCATCAAGTGTTGAAAGAGAATGATGGACCCTAAGGCCATGAACTGATAAAAGAGAGCAGTCAAGCAATGTAGAGTAGCAGGAATCTAATAACAAGACCTTACCTTCATAAAAATAAGGGAAGAACACTTCCTTCATAGCCTTCCTACAAGTACAGAACATACTAAATTAGCATTGTTTCAGTCTCATTTTTTGCAAATAAAGAGTGTAATAATTACCACCTATTTCATTTGGCACTAAAAATTTCTACCTCTGTCTGACCTCCTGCAGCACTAAAAAAACTCATCACTTACAATATCATAGCCGCACACTCCAAGTCAAAGTAGAACATATATCAAGGATTCTGTGACAACCAACCATGGCCAGATCAGATGGCTTTTAATTGCATTCCATCTCATAATCCAGAGCCCACTCTATCTCAATGGAAATTAAATTTAGGCATGTCACAAGTTGTCATTATTGTTAACATTCAGAAATTTAAATCAAAGGAAATCTATAACCAATTCCAATGCTTGCATTAAGCTGTAATTACATGATATGTAAATGCTGCAAATGCAGAAGTACCACACAACTATGCCACAACCCTAAGAAATGTTTCTATGCTATCCTTCTTAAAACTCCGAAAGAATGCATATATACTATACCCAATTTCACTCACGTGTATTCATGAGCTATGATAAGCACAAAAAATAAACTATGGCAGTAACAACAAATAACAGCAAAGAAGTAATTGCAATCAGTGCAACACACTACATTTGCCGGCATGGAGATCCTAATACTTTTGTACCCTCAATTTTATATTCTTTCCGCGCCACCGCTATCAGCATAACCTTCATTATGCTTTTCTTCAAGGTTTCACTTGAAAAGTACAAGGGCACTGACACACACTACAGCTAAAATTCTCAATAAATAAGCCTCATTTCTATTTATATCCAGTAAGTAAAACTCTGGGATACCAGCATTAAGTATTTTCTACCTGGTAACAAAAAAACACATAAAACCAAATCAGAGCCGCCAAAATGGAAGCCTATCATAATTTAGTTAAGAATCCAAATCACCGCCATTATTCCACAATGAACTGATCAAAGTTTCAACATACCAGTCATAAAGTTTTTCATTTCTCTCATACAAAAATTAAAATAGCTCAACAAATGAAGTCAGAACCTGAACAATGGAAATTTGTCAAGAAATAAGTGACAAGAACTTATCTTATTAGGGGCATGATTTAATAATCAAATGATCACTTTCATATGAATTATAAATATTTTAGAGCATGTTCTTCCTATACATAACAGTAGAGTTGGTACAAAATTTAGTAACCTTTTAAAATCTTCAAGTATCAATCCTGAAATTCAATAGTACTACCTAATAACCCGAACTTGTTTTCGGAAGTGATATACATACGGAGGGAGTACTACCTAATAAATTTGAAGTAGTATACAAATTCAGCCTATGTGCTAAGATTTTTTTTTCCGCACATCGCCCTAGTTCACTTTCAGTTACACTCATGGTTAGGCCGCCATCAACCGGCAGCACCTGCACCTACAGAATTAAACAAGTTTGTAGTCATTTCCGGTTAACCTTAAGGAATCTTCAGGCCGTACTGCCTAAACTTCCTGCATTTCATGCCTAACAGCCCAAATGCACAAAAATTCACTCATATCCTGGACACAACGGCACCAATATGATTCTAATCGAACAAGTAGTAAGTGAAGCAAACCTAACACACCATCATGCTGGTATGAAGTACGAACCTACTGTTGGACGACCGGTTCAGAAGTTCCTGCAATCTCCCCATAATATATTGTACATATCTGCAAGAGATCACAAAAAAAGTAACAAGCTTACTTCTGTAAGCACTAAGCAGTCCAGTAATTCAGGGACAAAGATGGTTACCACTGGCTTACTGGAAGAGGAGATCATGTTTGCTGTTTGCTAGAGTTTTAATCCCTCCGTTCCTAAATATATGTAGTCCATAGTGGGGTAGTTTAGTACGTGTTGCTGCAAATTAGTTCAGTACGTACGAAGCTGTTGCTAATTTCAATGCCTGGCTGTTGCAAGTTTCTAATGAAAAAGTACTTCAGGTCAAAGGTCAGGGAATATACACTTTTGTTATCATGGTTGTTTCCTTATAGTGAACAACTTTGATCACCACTTCAGCAGCTACTATCTATAAGAAGACATTAGCTAAGTAGATACAGGCAAAGAAAGCATGTAGGCAAAACCAGAATTAAAAACATCCTTCTCAATGGAGCTCGTGCAGTTCGGAAGACCCTAATCATCGATGAGGGACCCCTCCGATGGTAGCATGGCGTGACAATTGCCGTCAATGACGACACCCAAAGTACCTTGCACAATCCATCGATCCAGTTCGGAACAATCAAGCACATACCTTGCAAAGTGATGTGGATCTGAAGCAGAGGTGGGAAGGTAAAGGCTCAGGTGAGGTGGAATGAGACGTTGATATAGACGTGCACGCATGAGAATAAGGCGGTGCCCAGGATGGATCTCCATCGGAGGAGGCCGGATCCGCTGGGGAGGAGGTCGCTGTAGTACCTGCCATCTGTGCGGTGGATCACGAGGCTGGCAGGCAGGGGGAGGGGATAGGAGGGAGCGGGTGGGCTAGAGCGCAGATGGCGGGTGCCCCCGACGACGGCTGGGAAGGATGGTGGAGGAGGTGGATGAGGATGGCGGCGGCGGCGTCTGCGATTGCGCCTCGTTCGCAGCCGTGCTGGTGGTGGTCGATGCGAGAGCCGGATGGCGTCGGCCAGAATCAGGCAGGGGCGACAAAGATTTAGAGGAGAGAGAGAATGGAGGCGATGAGCGATGGGAGGAAGGGCCACCGGCGATTGGGGTGGCCTCAGATCCGCCCTCCGTGGCCGCCTATTTCATGGGACGAACACCCGTGCTCACCGTCGGGCTCGCCTTCGGCCGCTGCCTCGCCGACATTCATGACGTAGAGCCCCTTCCTCCGATCCCATTTGCTAGGGAGGAAGCGCCATCCTTCATCGCAGAGAACGAGTCCACACTGAGATCCCAACGAGATCATGATTGCGCCTCCCCAAACCGCAGCGGCACATCCCACTCCATCAACGACCAACCTATATGAGGCGGAGGGTCAGTGTAGGACGCGAGCGCCATCACCATGGACGTGGGGGACGCCGTAGGTGGGAAGGAGGCGGCGACGGCGTCTGTGTCAGGAAGATCGCACGACGGTGGCGGCGTTTACTCGAGGGGATCGAGAGGAGCTGCGTTTGGTGCCGGGTGGGTTCTTTGGTGCGTGCGTGGGGCTGGAGATTGTGATAGGTGATCAGGTGAGGGCGTGCCATACCTGGATCGATAGCCTTACCATACCTAGTGGTAATTTAAATTTATTACCATATTCGATATTTCCCGAGTTATGACCTTACCATACCTGGATTGATAGCCTTTGGGGTAATTTAAATTTATTACCATATAATTACCATATTCAAAATTTCCTGAGTTATGACCTTACCATACCTGGATTGATTTATTACTATACGTGGATTAATTATGATTGATTACCATAAATACGTTGGGTAATTTAAATTTATTACCATATTCGATATTTCCCGAGTTATGACCTTACCATACCTGGATTGATAGCCTTTGGGGTAATTTAAATTTATTACCATATAATTACCATATTCAAAATTTCCTGAGTTA
Source organism: Triticum urartu (assembly GCF_003073215.2). Classification (NCBI taxonomy): domain Eukaryota; kingdom Viridiplantae; phylum Streptophyta; class Magnoliopsida; order Poales; family Poaceae; genus Triticum; species Triticum urartu. The sequence continues at coordinate 58,200 of NW_024113649.1, forward strand.
TGACCTTACCATACCTGGATTGATTTATTACTATACGTGGATTAATTATGATTGATTACCATAAATACGTTGGGTAATTTAAATTTATTACCATATTCGATATTTCCCGAGTTATGACCTTACCATACCTGGATTGATAGCCTTTGGGGTAATTTAAATTTATTACCATATAATTACCATATTCAAAATTTCCTGAGTTATGACCTTACCATACCTGGATTGATTTATTACTATACGTGGATTAATTATGATTGATTACCATAAATACGTTGGGTATTGCCGGTCAGACGAGAAAAGAGAAAAACCGGTGAGAGGGGCTGGTGGGAGGTGGGACGAAGAAAAACCGGTTGAAAATAAACCGGTTGAAAGTGGGGGGGACTATTCAACCAACTCGTTCATTAGGAGTAGAGATTTGGCAGATTTTGTCTGTTGGTGCAGGAAAGCACCCAACACAACACAACTACCACTACACCTACCAGCTGATCGTGCCAACAAACGGTGACGTCGTTGTTTTCTCATGCTATGTGGACACGCGCAAAAAGCATTTTCAATGGCTCGCGGAGCCCTCTCCACCAATTGCATGCCACCAGCCGAGTGGAATTGAAACCTGATTAGGCCTATGAGACATCTTATGTTTCATGCATCATGCATTTTTTTACATGCATTTCTCACCACAGCACACCTTGTATGGATATCATTTCTTATCTCTAGAGGGACCTTTGCATTCACAACTCTTAAATGACCCCAAAAGATCATTTTTTATGAAGGAAATGCAAGTTAACACTTGTAGCATGACATTACTATACTATATATATGGATGCTTTCATGGACTTGCTTTGAGAACAAAATTACATGTAAATCGAGAGTGATAATGCTCTTGGAGGTGTATCATCGTAGGGTTACATTTCTTCTAGTCTCCCATCAATATATTCGTGAGCTCTGAAATATTGGCGGAAAACAAAGAAACAACAAGGCATTTCACTCCTTTAATTTCTTGCTTGATGTGCGACGAAATCTTTTTCACGTGTTGATCTTTCAAGGTTTTTCCAATACAAAGTCACAAATACACTTAGCAAAACGATGGTATGCCTTCCTGAATGAAGGACCGTACTGTGGTCTGGCTCCACTCTGGCCCAGCTAACATCCCTAGTTTATGTAGGGAGGAACTCCCTTGCTCCAGAATAATATACTTCTTTTACCCCCGCAAAAAAAGTGATGAAGATAGTTACAATAGAGACCAGGACCATCACATTCTCTAAATTTGTTTAAGTTTTTTTAGTGCTCGTGAGACGCAAGATTTTTTTTCTACGAGACACTCTTACGTGCAGTCAAATCTCGCCTTGCGGATCTTGATGCTCCGCCTCCTGCTTCTTATTGTAATAGGATAGACATATGAATGAATAAATTGAGTCATTGCAAAATGACACACGAGTGTATAAACTAAGTTATCATGGTTCCGTTGACAAATTTGGACACGTTATTGTTTGAGCAATGCAAAATATTTTTGGGACTCCATTGGTTATCCCATTGTCAGTGACAAATAAAAAGTGATGGAATCACCCTCCTCCGCCGCCACTCACGCAATCATCCACATGGTCAGATAGTTCTTAGAACCGACCAGTCTATATTTCTAGTGCGTAAGGCTGGCCTTGGTACATTATTTCCTAGACATATACATCCATGGCTACAGAGTTTCAGGTGTGGGTTATCCTTCTGAAGCCTGGTCTGATTCCTACCAGCTGGCACAAAAAAACATTAATATTTTTTAATGGGAAACGAGCAAGCGATCTGAAACACGGGAAGCGTCATGGTAATTACACTTGAATATCATACTTTTTCATGCATCGCACGCCCCACTCATACAGACAATGAAAATGTGGGTCATATTTGCAGCTCACCATAACCACCAGAAGTCCACACCATATGCAAAATTGTCCACTTCAGTTTATATCTCTCTGTGTGTGTGTGTGTGGGGGGGGGGGGGGGGGGGGTGGGGGGGATGACAAACTTGGAGCCTGCTTCGTTTGGTGAAAATATTTGGCATCTCTAAAAAGTTGAAGTTGATTGGTTGGGCTCCAATTTTAGGCAATCCTTCTACCCAAGTTGGCATTTTTTTGTTAAAACTAATCTTCTCCACCCATAACCTTTGGTAAAGCCGTACTGACATACTGACCATGATTCCATTCAAAATTTTACAGAAAAAGGTTAGCGACTTTCTTCACAAAAATGATGGATGGCTGCAAGGAGCTACTTGGTCTAGAACCAAATTTTGGCAAGACAACATTTGTCAAAGATCAAACTTGGGTGAAATATGAGTAGGGTCGATAGATGAATGTGTTTCATCAAACATACTATATTACATGTATTTCGCGCTACACTATAACTGACAACATGCAGAAATAACATTTCTGATCTCTTTAAAAACATTTCTTCCCTCTTTATTGAAATTTATTTTTACAACTGCTAAATGAATACAAATGAACATATATGAAAACAAGATGTTTCCACATGATATTTCCTAAGCTAGATGACCCACAAGATGAATGAATATCAAACTTACATGCAGTTTCACACTTCCAAGATGTATGATGCCTTTCGGAACTTATTGAATGTGCCATGCTAGGTTACATTTCCTCGTTCAATATATTTGTGACCCCTAAGATACTGGAGGAAAGGAAAGAAACTCAATGCATTTACTTATATTTATTTCTCGATAGCTGTCCCACGCAAGATTATGCATGTGTTGTATCATGGGCACCTTTCCAATGGACCGACGTCACTTAGTGAAATTATCGTATGTGTTAGAAGAGAACCCGTTCATAGCACTGAGAATAGTGAAGTCACCATGAAGACTTGGACCATCACATTTTTATAATTTTAGTTTTATATGAATTTGTTTTCAAGACATGTTTTTACAAGACACTCCTATTAAAGGAAATTTGGATCTTTTACCGATGGATCTTGTGAATAGTCCCACACCCTTGCCGAAACTGGCTTAGAGAATGGTTCCAAAGCCACAAGGCAGGGAGCAAGGTGGGGGATATACTGTGTCGTAAAACACTACCAAACCCACGCATTCTCAGCCTCCATAACCACATCCGCACAACAGATGCCTTAGAAGAATGATTTTTCCTCCCTCGTATTGTTCACCAACATAAACCTCTGTCGTGCCGATTGATTGGGAATTTGGGAATTCCACCTATTCGGATGGTGCCCCCCCACCCCCGGCGGTGGTGATAGAGTGTGCGCTCGTCTTTCTGGTCAAACTTTAAAATGGAATCATGGGCACTCCGTTGGTACCAAAGGAGTTCTTGAGTTGGCAGAATTTTAAATATTATTAGGGGTCCATGACTTTATGTGTTTCATCACTCATTTAAGTAACATGCATTTCTTGCTACACCACAACCAACACTAAGCACTCATAACATTTCACATCATTGAAGTGTAGCTTGCGTTCACAATTCTTCAATGACCACCAAAAGAATATACATGAAGTCAAGATGTTTCTACATGAGCTATTGTATAGTACATGATCCCAAAAGAAATGGATACCTTTCTGAAAAATCTACCCATGCTATATATACATAAGTTGTTTGGAAACAAAACTATGTCTAGGTTGAGTACAATAGTCTTCGCAAATGGATCATGCTATAGTCTTACATGTCTTCCCTTCCCCATCTAATATATCTGAGCAGTGAGATATGGGAGGAAAACAAATAAACTAGATAGCATCTCCTTCTTTTAGTTTATCTGTATTTGTCCAATGCGGTTTTGGTTACGCGCTTTTTCTATGATGTCGTTTCAAGAGATTATGATGATGTTGTCATGCTAGTTGATAATATGGTTTTCTGATGAGAAAACTTATGCTATATGGTAGAAACATGAGCCAGATCATAGCATGCAACCTCTCGGCATGAGCTCCACCAGCAGGCACAGTGAACAGAATCCCCACGATCACCTAAACAGGCTCATTTGTCTAAATTCAGCTTTACAATATGTGATTTACTATGAGATGGGAGTATCTTTCGGCAAGTCACTCAAATTATAGGGAGTTCAATATTTGTCTAAAGGAGGGTTATGTTGCAGGCTTGTAATAGGATAATCATACAAATGGAAATTTGATAATCAGTAATTCTTAGCAATTAAAAGACAAACTTACACATTTTGGTGCGACTTATGCAAATATCATAGTCCCACTCGTGTGTGACGAATAAGAAAGCAATGCAATCTTCCAGAATGGGCGCCTCCTAGCCATCGCTCCCACCCACGGCACCAGCAACGACAACGGGGGTAGGGTGAGGCCCCGCACGCTGCCACCATCGTCGTCATGCAGAGTCCACGCCTTCCATGCCTGCACTCTTTTCTCTTCCCACACCCTTCATCAGCACAAATCACCCCCTCAGCGGTTAGTTCTTCGGTGACTCCGCGCTATCCGTATGGGGCCTCCCCCTGCTCCTGCTGCGGCGGCGGCGAGGGCTGGTGTTGTGGCTGCATGGCTCCGGTGAGACGGGCAAACAGAGCCGAGCCACCTGCTTCTCCGACGCCACCATCACTTGTGGTTTCTGATTGGAGGGAGAACAACACGTGTGATCTCACCCTGTTTCTCAATTGATTTGCTGTGTTTCTATTGTAGGTGACGTGGTGATCAATGCTTGGTTCGGCATCTCGGAGGTCCCCATAACCGTCATAATTCCCTGCTCAATTAACGCCAGAAACAATTGTTTGATGTTGATGTTCCGTTTGTTACATAGACTGTAGCCATGCACGTTTTTGTCTTCAGTACTCAATATTTGTTGCTACAATTTACCACTAAAAATTGCCTAACACTATTTACTGATGTTGCTGCAGTTTGCACAGTATGCATGCATCAGAAACCAAGCTTGCTTGATAGTAGTTTGTTCGCAGACCATTACAAAGAAAATGTTCCTTTGGAACATGATGAACAAGGTTTTGTTCTGTGGTAGTGTTACTTTAGAACAAAGATGACATTATTTTCTCTTGAATAAATTTAAACTATAGAGTAAGTTCTTGTGTACTTTGCATTATACTAAAAGGCACTTGCTCTAAGTTAACCATTTTAGAATCCTCATGACCATTAGAGGACATCAGTGTACAAGTTACAAAAACAGAGTACCTGGAGTCCGGGTATACAACACATAGTAGGATGAGAATATATATTCGGCCTCATAGCTCGACACACCCAAACACTGCACCCACCCACCATTTGTCGCCACACAGAGGCCATGGCTCCCAAGCCTTCACTCTTTCCTCTCCAACATCCTCCACTAGTATAACTACCACTTCATTACCTTCCATGTCGTTGATCCATTGGTGACAAGCCCGCACTATCCGAATGACAACTCCATCTGCGATGATGATGGTGGATAGGCTCGTGTTTGGTTCCAAGGTGTCACGAGATGGGCAAGCAGAGATGAACCCAAGTCGCCCCCTACTTCTTTGTCTCCCCTGCCCTCCGCATGCTGTTTCTCACTGCCCCATCACTGGCTACACTACGTTCTTTGGCGCCCAAATGTTGTTCAAGAATCAAGACTAGTAACACACGAACGTCGTATGCATGTTAATTCATCATTTTTTTAGCTGAGAGGACAAAATTATGTTGTGGTGATTTAGGAAGAATTGTTATAGTAACAAGAAACATTTTCTAAATTTTGGGTATATGGCATAGAATGGACCTTAATTTCAGCATAAAGCTATTGTTACGCCATTGAGAATTTAACAACAAGTACTATATTAGTCATGGTATTGAGGTGTACTAAACTTAGGCTTCATCCCACATGAGATCATTCTTATCATGATCAAGAGGAAATTAGTATGGAGTCCATTAACTGGTCAACAATACTTGAGAACACCTAGTTACTATAATACTACTCACAGTGGGGAGTAACTTCGACTATTAACATGCATATGTTACTAGTCTATGCTACTACTCCATAGTGGGGAGTAACATATGTGTGGTGTTATGCAACCCTTCATTATTAGCTTGCAAACTCATCTTGTCTTGCTATGTGTAATGTTACTCATAGTATAAGTAACTAGCTATGTCTCTCAATTCATCTCCCTCATTAAATTATTGCCACATAAGCAAATTTGCTAAATTGGACCTTAGGTTACTCAAACTTGGGTTCCAACACTTAGAACATTTTGGCCACATTCTAAGCACTCTCTTTAGGTTGTGCCCAAGACAACCTTGAGACCTGGACCATCTCTGAACACCATTTAGTTTTATTGCCTTTTACTTATTTTCAATTATTAAATTAACAAATATTACTCAAACTTGGGTTCCAACACTTAGAACATTTTCTTAGCTATTTGTAAAAGAAAAACTATCCTTTTAGCTCAAGAGAAGTGCATATTACAACCCCCCCCCCCCCCCCCCCCCAACTCCACCCCTAGTCTAATATACAACCCCCAACTTCAATACCGTCTAATCTACAACCCCCACTCTCAAAATTGTCCAGAATCCAACCCTCCCTCACCAACCGCTTGACTGGGGTGAATAGTAAATTCAAAAAATAAAATAAAAAATGTAATTATTTTTTGTATTTACGTTTCATTTGACGAAAAAATCAACTTTTTTAAAAGATCTGTAAAAACGAAAAGTAGGAAAAACAATTTTTTTGCTCACTCATCTGCACCTAGTGAATAGTACATTCAAAAAACATATGAATTTATTTTTTGCATGTAAGATGTCTCAACATGTGAGGTCCTTGTTGGGGAACGCAGTAATTTCAAAAAAAAATCCTATGCACACGCAAGATCTATCATGGTGATGCATAGCTATGACAGGGAAGAGTGTTGTCCATGTACCCTCGTAAACCGTAAGCGGAAGCGTTATGACAACGCGGTTGATGTAGTTGTACGTCTTTATGATCCAACCGATCCTAGTACCGAAAGTACGGCACCTCCGTGATCTGCACACGTTTAGCTCGGTGACGTCCCACGAACTCTCGATACAGTTGAGTGTGGAGGGAGAGCTTCGTCAGCACGCTGGCGTGATGACGGTGATGATGAAGCTACCGGCGCAGGGCTTCGCCTAAGCACTACGACGATATGACCGAGGTGGATTGCGGTGGAGGGGGGCACCACACACGGCTACGACAATGATCAACTTGTGTGTCTATGGGGTGCCTCCTTCCCTCGTATATAAAGGAGTGGAGGAGGGGGAGGGCCGGCCCTCTATGGCGCGCCCTAGGGGAGTCCTACTCCCACCGGGAGTAGGATTCCTCCCTTCCAAGTAGTAGGAGTAGGGGAGAAGGAAGGGGAGGAGAGGGGGAAGGAAGGGGGGAGGCCCCCACCCAACTCGGATTGGGCTAGGGGGCACGCCTCCCACCTTTTCCCTTCCTATCCTCTATTCCACTAAGGCCCAATAAGGCCCATATACCCGCGGGGTTCCGGTAACCTCCCGGTACTCCGGAAAATGCCCGAACTCATTTGGAACCATTCCGATGTCCAAACATAGGCTTCCAATATATCGATCTTTACGTCTCGACCATTTCGAGACTCCTCGTCATGTCTGTGATCATATCCGGGACTCCGAACTATCTTCGGTACATCAAAACACATAAACTCATAATACCGATCGTCATCGAACGTTAAGCGTGCGGACCCTACGGGTTCGAGAACTATGTAGACATGACCGAGACTCATCTCCGGTCAATAACCAATAGCAAAACCTGGATGCTCATATTGGTTCCTACATATTCTACGAAGATCTTCATCGGCCAAACCGCACAACAACATACGTTTGTTCCCTTTGTCGTCGGTATGTTACTTGCCCGAGATTCCATCGTTGGTATGTCAATACCTAGTTCAATATCATAACCGACAAGTCTCTTTACTCGTTCTGTAATGAATCATCCTGCACTAACTCATTAGTCACATTGCTTGCAAGGCTTATAGTGATGTGCATTACCAAGAGGGCCCAGAGATACCTCTCTGATACTCGGAGTGACAAATCCTAATCTCGTTCTATGCCAACTTGACAAACACCATCGGAGACACCTGTAGAGCATCTTTATAGTCACCTAGTTACGTTGTGACGTTTGATAGCACACTAAGTGTTCCTCCGGTATTCGGGAGTTGCATGATCTCATAGTCATAGGAACATGTATAAGTTATAGAGAAAGCAATAGCAACAAACTAAACGATCATCGTGCTAAGATAACGGATGGGTCAAGTCAATCACATCATTCTCTAATGATGTGATCCTGTTAATCGAATGACAATTCATGTCTATGATCAGGAAACATAACCATCATTGATTCAACGAGCTAGTCAAGTAGAGGCATACTAGTGACACTCTGTTTGTCTATGTATTCACACATGTACTAAGTTTCCGGTTAATACAATTCTAGCATGAATAAATAAAATTTATCATGATATAAGGAAATAAATATAAATAACAACTTTATTATTGCCTCTAGGGCATATTTCCTTCAGTCTCCCACTTGCACTAGAGTCAATAATCTAGATTACATTGTAATGATTCTAACACCCCATGGAGTCTTGGTGTTGATCATGTTTTGCTCGTGAAGAGAGGCTTAGTGAACGGGTCTGCAACATTCAAGATCCATATGTATCTTGCAATCTCTATGTCTCCTCTTGAACTTGATCGACCGGATGGATTGAAAGTGTCTTTTGATGTGCTTGGTTCTCTGTGAAAGCTGGATTCCTTTGCAAGGCAATTGCACCAGTATTGTCAACAAAAGATTTTCATGGACCCGATGCACTAGGTTATTACACCTAGAATCGGATATGAACTCCTTTCATCCACAGACTCCTTCATTTGCTGCTTCCGAAGCAGCTATGTACTCCGCTTCCACACGTAGATCCCCGCCACGCCACGACGCTTTGCTTGGACTGCACGAAACTGACAGCTCAAGCATTTAAATAAAAATAATGTAATCCGGTTTGTGAACTTAGAGTCATTCCGGATCGGTGTCAAAGCTTGCATCGACGTAACCGTTTACGATGAGCTCTTTGTCACCTCCATAACGAAGAAACATATCCTTAGTCCTTTTCCAGGTAATTTCAGGATGTTCTTGGCCGCCTGTCCCCAGTGGATCACTCTGGATTAACTTTGGTACCTCCCTGCTAAAACTAATAGCAAAGAAAACATCAGGTCTGGTAACACACCAGCAATTGCACTCATGATAGAACACCTATGGCTGAAGCAATAGGGATGACTTTCATTTTCTCTCTATCTCTGCAGTGGTCGGGCCATTGAGTCTGACCTCAACTTCACAACCTTGTACACAAGCAAGAACCCTTTCTTGCTTGATCATTTTGAACTTCTTCAAAACTTTATCAAGCTTTGTGCTTTGTGAAAGTCCAATTAAGCGTCTTGATCTATCTCTATAGATATTGATGCCCAATATATAAGCAGCTTTCACCGAGGTCTTTCATTGAAAAATTCCTTAATTCAAGTATCCTTTTATGATATTCAGAAATTCAGTATCATTTCCGATCAACAATATGTCATCTACATATAATATCATAAATGCTATAGAGCTCCACTCACTTTCTTGCAAATACAGGCTTCTCCAAAGTATGTATAAAACCATTATGCTTTTGATACACCTATCAAAGCGTATGTTCCAACTCGAGAGGCTTGCACCAGTCCATAAATGGACTGTTGGAGCTTGCACACTTTGTTAGCCACCTTTGGAATCGACAAACCTTCCTGGTTGCATCATATAAACTCTTCTTTAAAGATATCCACATTAAGGAATGCAGTTTTGACATCCATTTGCCAAATTTCATAATCATAAAAATGCGGCAATTGCTAACACATGATTCTGACGAACTTAAGCATCGCTACGGGTGAGAAGGTCTCCATCATAATCAAAACTCCTTGAACTTGTCAAAAACCTTTTGCAACAAGTCGAGCTTGTAGACAGTAAATTACCGTCAGCCGTCAGCTTCTTGAAGATCCATTTATTCTCTATGGCCTCGCGATCAATCGGGCAAAGTCAACCCAAAGTCCAACAACTTTGTTCTCTTACCATGGATCCCATCTGAGATTTCATGGCCTCTCCATTTTGCGCGGAATCTGGGCTCATCATCGCTTCCCTCATAGTTTCGTAGAGGTTCCGTCATGGTCAAAGTAACATGATCCCCAGAACATGATACGTACCACCTTCTGGCGCGGAATCTTATCTCTGGTTGACCTATGAGGTTGGGTAGGTAACTTGATCAGAAAGTTTCATGATCATCATCATTAGCTTGCTCACTTACTAGTGTAGGAATCCACTGGAACTGATTTCAAGTGATGACTACTTTCAAATAAGGGAGCAGGTATATTACTCATCACGTTCTACTTTCCTCTCACTCACTTCTTTTGAGAGACTCTTCTCTAGAAGGATCCATTCTTAGCAACGAATATCTTGCCTTCAGATCTGTGATAGATGTGTACCCAACAGTCTCCTTGGGTATCCTATGAAGACACATTTCTCTGATTTGGGTTCGAGCTCATCAGGTGAAGCTTTTCACATAAGCATCGCAGCCCCAAACTTTAAGAAAACTAATTTGGGTTTCTTGCCACACACAGTTCATAAGGTGTCGTCTCAACGGATTTAGACGGTGGCCCTAATTTAAAACGTGAATGCGACTGTCTTCTAAAGAATAAACCCCAAATGATAGCGGTAACAGTTAAAAGACATCATAGAATCACCATATCTAGTGAAGTAATGATTACGACGCCCGGACACAACCATTAACGATGTGGTGTTCCGGGTGGCGTGAGTGGCGAAACTATTCCACATTGTTTCAAGAGAAGACCAAACTAACTCAAATATTCTCTCCACCACGATCAGATAATAGAAACATTATTTTCTTGTTACGAATGATTTTCACTTCACTCTGAAATTGTTTGAACTTTTCAAATGTTTTCAGACATATGTATCATTAAGTAGATATACCCATATCTGCTCAAATCATCTGTGAAGGTGAGAAACAACGATATCCGCCGTGAGCCTCAATGATCTTTGGACCACATACATCAGTATGTAATGATTTACCAAATAACTTCTGTTGCTCGCTCCATTGTTCTGGAGAACGAAGTTTTAGTCAATCTTTGCCAATGAGGCATGGTTCGCAAGTACCCAAGTGATTCACAATCAAGTGATTCTAGAAGTCCATCCAGAATGGAGTTTCTTCAATGCGCTTTACACAATATGACCCAAACCGGTAGTGCAACAAGTAAAGTGAAGTAATTATCAACTCTGCATCTTTTGCTTCAATACTATGAACATGTGTATCAACTACTATCAAGATTTAGTAAAAATAGACACTCATCAGGGTGCATGACAAAAAGATATTACTCATATAAATAGAACACCATCTCATTCTCCTGATTTTAAAATGAATCACGTCTCACATCCAACCTAGATCGAGATAATAATGTTCCATGGCTCAATTCCTGCACCAAATACGCAATTATTTAGGTCTAAAACTAATCCCGAAGGTAGATGTAGAGGTAGCGTGCCGACGCGATCACATCGACTTTGGAACCATTTCCCACGCGCACATCGTCCACCTCGCCTTAGCCCAATCTTCACTTAATCGTAGCCCCTGTTTTGAGTCGCAAATATTAGCAATGAACAGTATCAAATACTTAGGCGCTACTGGCGAGCATAAGTAAGGTACACATCAATAACATGTATACCAAAATATAACCTTTCACTTTGCCATCCTTCCTTCCGCCAAATACTTGGGGCAGTTCCGCTTCCAGTGACAGTCCCAGAAAGTGTCCTTGATGACCCACAAGTGTAGGGGATCTATCGTTAAGCTTTTCCGATAAGGTAAGAGTGTTGAACACGAGGAGCAGAAGGAAATGATAAGCAGTTTTCAGTAAGGTATTCTCTGCAAGCACTAAAATTATCGGTAATAGAATAGTTTTTGTGATAAGGTAATTTGTAACGAGTAGCCAAGTAATAAAGGTAATAAGGTGCAGAAAAGATGGCCCAATCCCTTTTTTGTAGAAAAGGACAAGCTGGACAACTCTTATATGAAAAGGAAAGCCGCTCCCCGAGGACAATGGGAATTATGTCCAAGCTAGTTTTCATCACGTTCATTTGATTTGCGTTTGGTTACTTTGATAATTTGATATGTGGGTGGAACCCGGTGGCTTGGGTACCTGTCATTAACTTGGACAAGCCATCCCCACTTATGAATAAACCCCCATTGCAAGCATACGCAACTACAACAGAAGTATTAAAGGTATCTAACATAGCATGAAACATATGGATCAAACAGCCCCTTCCGAAGCCACACATAAACTAGAGTTTTAAGCCTTCTGTCACTCCTCAGACCCATCATCTACTTATTACTTCAAATGCCTCCTCTAGGCCCAAACAATGGTGAAGTGTCATGTAGTCCGACGTCACAATGACACAACTAAGAGGGATGACAACATACATCTCATCAAAATATCGAAACGAATACCAAATTCACATGACTACTATAGCAGACTTCTCCCCATGTTCTCAGGAACAAATGTAACTACTCCAAAGCATATTCATGTTCAATAATCAGAGGGTATTAAATATGCATAAAATCCGATCTAAAAACATATGACCTTCCACCAAGTAAACCAACTAGCATCAACTACAAGGAGTAATCAACACTACTAGCAACCCACAGGCACCAATCTGAGGTTTGGATACAAAGATTGGATACAAGAGATGAACTAGGGTTTGAGATGACATGGTGCTGGTGAAGATGCTGATGGAGATTGCTCCCCTCCCGGTGAGAGGATCGTTGGTGATGACGATGGTGATGATTTCCCCCTCCCGAAGGGAAGTTTCCCCGGCAGAACAGCTCCGCCGGAGCCCTAGATTGGTTCTGCCAAGGTTCCACCTCATGGCGGCGGAGTCTCATACCAAAAGCTTACTTATGATTTTTTTCCTCGACGAAAGACTCCATATAGCAGAAGATGGGCATCGGAGGGCCACCAGGGGGCCCACGAGGCAAGGGGCACGCCCAGGGGGGTAGGGCGCGCCACCCACCCTCGTGGCCAGGGTGTGGCCCCCCTCTAGAAATTCTTGCGCTCAGTATTTTTATATATTATGGAAATAGCTTCCGTGAAGTTTCAAGACTTTTGGAGCTGTGCAGAATAGGTCTATAATATTTGCTCCTTTTCCAGCCCAGAATCCCAGCTGCCGGCATTCTCCCTCTTTATGTAAACCTTGTAAAATAAGAGAGAATAGCCATAAGTATTGTGACATAATGTGTAATAATAGCCCATAATGCAATAAATATCGATATAAAGCATCATACAAAATGGACGTATCAACTCCCCCAAGCTTAGACCTCGCTTGTCCTCAAGCGAAAGCCGAAATCAAAAAATATGTCCACATGTTTAGAGATAGAGGTGTCGATAAAAATAAAATACGAACATGAGGGCATCATGATCATTCTTAGAACAACAACATATATATTGTCATATGATCTCTTATGCTCAAGTAACAATTCGATCACAATTTCAAGTATGAATCATAAACTTCATTGAAAGCTAACAAACTCTAATCTCAGTCATTGAGGCAATTGCAATTTATCATAACATAGGAAATAGTCAATATAAGAGCTGTTCAGCAAGTCCATGATGACCCACAAGTATAGGGGATCTATTGTAGTCCTTTCGATAAGTAAGAGTGTCAAACCCAACGAGGAGCAGAAGGAAATGATAAGCGGTTTTCAGCAAGGTATTCTCTACAAGTACTGAAATAAGTGGTAACAGATAGTTTTGTGATAAGATAGGTTGTAACGAGCAACAAGTAACAAAAGTAAATAAAGTGCAGCAAGATGGCCCAATCCTTTTGTAGCAAAGGACAAGCCGGAATAACTCTTATAATAGGAAAAGCGCATCTGAGGACACATGGGAATATCATCAAGCTAGTTTTCATTACGTTCATATGATTCACGTTCGATACTTTGATAATTTGAATATGTGGGTGGACCGGTGCTTGGGTGTGTTCTTACTTGAACAAGCATCCCACTTATGATTAACCTCTATTGCAAGCATCCGCAACTACAACAAAAGTATTAAGGTAAACCCTAACCATAGCATGAACATATGGATCCAAATCCAGCCCCTTACGAAGCCAACGATAAACTAGGGTTTAAGCTTGTCAGTCTCTAGCAACCCATCATCCTACTTATTACTTCAATGCTTCCTCTAAGGCCAAAATGGTGAAGTGTTATGGTAGTCGACGTTCCACATAACACCACTAGAGGCTAAGACAACATACCATCTTATCAAATAATCAAACGAATAACCAAATTCACATGGCTACTCAATAGCAAGACTTCTCCCTTGTCTCAGGAACGCAGTAATTATCCACAAACATAAAATATTCATTTTCATAATCAGGGGTAATAATATGCATAATAGGATCCTGAACATATGATCTTCACCATTAAACGAACTAACATCAACTACAAGGAGTAATCAACACTACTAGCAACCTACTAAGCAAAATCCGGACTTTGAGACAAGATTGGATACAAGAAGATGACTAGGGTTTGGAGATGAGATGGTGCTGCGTGAAAGATGTTTGATGGAGATCGCCCTCTCCCCGATGAGGAGGCGTTGGTAATGACGATGGTGATGATTTCCCCCTCCGGAGGAAATTTCCCCGGCAGAACAGCTCTGCCGGAGCTCTAGATTGGATCCGCAAAGGTTCCGCCTCGTTGGCGGCGGAGTCTCCGTCGTCCCGAAAAAAAGTTCCTTCTTATTTTTTTCTCCATTGAAAGACCTCATATAGAGAAGGATGGGCGTCGGAGAGCCACCAGGGGGCCCACCGAGGTAGGGGGGGCGCGCCCTAGGGGGTGCCCCCACCTCCGTGAGTAGGGTGTGGGCCCCCTGGCCTTCATCTTTTTCCTCTGGATTTTTCTTATTTCTTTTAAGACGCTCCTGTGGGAGTTTCAGGACTCTTTTGGAGTTGCGCAGAATAAGGTCTCTAATATTTGCTCCTTTTCACAGCAGAATTCCAAGCTGCCCGGCATTCTCCCCTCCTTATGTAAACTTGTAAATAAGAGAAGAATAGCCATAAGTATTGTGACATAAAAGTGAAATAAAAGTCCCATAATGCCGAATAAAATAATCGATATAAAAAGCATGATGCAAAAATGGACGTATCAACTCCCAAAGCTTAGACCTCCGCTTTGTCCTCAAGCTAAATGCCCGGATAACAATAAAATATGTCCTCATGTTTAGAGTAGAGGCGTCGATAAAAAAATAAAATAACGGACATGAAGGCATCATGATTATTCTTATAACAACAACCATAATATAGATTTTGTCATATGATTACTTATGTTCAGTGATGATCTATTCACAATGCAAGAGTATAAAATCATAAACGTTATTGGGCTTTGACAAACTATAATCTCAATCATCCGAAGCAATTGTAATTTATCATAACAATCCGGAAAGAGTCTAATGGTCAGAGCTAAAAAGCAAGTCCACATACTCAAACTACTCACTTAGTTCCTCCATAAAATTGCTAAAACATCTCACGCGATACTTTGTGGTTACGGAGTTTTAATCGGACACCGAGAAGATAGGGGCTTATAGTTTTTGCCCCCCCACAACAACCTTTTAACCTCAGGGTAATTGTCAACAATAATGATTCATGCTCCCCTACATCCCAATTAGATATATATAATATATAATATATATCATGTTGTCCATATACATGTTTGTTTCCAAATGTTGCTTGCAAAGGATAAAAATGAAAAAAAGGTGAGATCATGACTCTTGCATAAGGTAGAAGATATAATAAAGGATAGGCCCTTCGAGGGACAGAGGTTGCCATGCGCTTTTATGTTGGATATATAAAATCTCGATGCGAAGAACGTCACTTTAATTACTCCCTTGGTGATATGAACCTTTATTATGCAGTCCGTCGCTTTTATTACTTCACATCACAAGATCGTATAAAGCTTATTTCTCCCACACCAATCAATCATACATATTTAGAGCAATTTTTATTGCTTTGCACCGATGACAACTTACTTGAAGGATCTTACTCAATCCATAGGTAGATATGGTGGACTCTCATGGCAAAACTGGTTTAAGGATATTTGGAAGCACAAGTAGTATTTCTACTTGGTGCTGAGAATTTGGCTAGCATGAGGGGGAAATGCAAGCTCAAAAAGTTAGAGGATCCATGACAACATACTTTATCTCATATATAAGAAAGACATAACTCATTACGTTGTCTTCCTTGTCCAACATCAACTCTTTAGCATGTCATATTTTAATGAGTGCTCCCAATCATAAAAGATGTCAATGATAATATATCTATATGTGAAAACCTCTCTTTCCTTATTACTTCCTATTAATTGCAACAATGACCAAAGCTATGTTTGCCAACTCCCAACAACTTTTAATCATCATAGTCCTTCTATGTGAAGTCATTACTCTCAATAAGATCAATATGAACTTTTTGTTTATTTTTATTCTTTTCTCTTTTCCTTTATTCACCCAAGATCATGGAAAAATAATCAAGCCCTTGACTCAACACTAATCTTTATTATATATAGCTCACGGACTCGATTACATAGAGAGATCATAAAGCAAAACTCAAAACTAGATCATGCCATAAACTTTATTCTACTAGATCAAGATACTACTAATAGGATCAAACTAAGAAAACGGTAAAGATAGGAGTTGTCATTGTGATACGATACCGGGGCACCTCCCCCAAGCTTGGCAGTTGCCAAGGGGAGTGCCCATACCCATGTGATTATGTCTCCTTCTTTGTTTTCGGTGTAATATTCTTGGCGATGATTCCCCTCAGGATGCGGTTCTCCTCCTCGAGCTTATTGACTTGCTGTTTGTGGTCCATTATTTCCTTACGAAGCTTTCCTGTGACAGCTAAAGCTCCTTGCACCCAAGGGTGTTGCATAGCTGCGGGAGAACAAGTGACACTCATCTTCATATTTTCATAAGAAATAAATCTAACATTAGAAGGGATAACCGAGTTTGGAATAGCTAAGCTCTGTAGTTCCCCCATCGTGAACACAGCTCGGAGGCGAGAGGTGACTTCTTGATCCTCCATAGCATCTACTCTCATCAAGTCAGCCTCCATCTCCTCCTCCGTTGCTGGCCCAAAGTGGTCAGCGTCGCTGTTTGCCCTTGGTTCCGGTGCCGGATTAGATACCCGGCTCTCCCCGATTGACTCTTGAGAAGACATCTTGCTCTGATCTGCAGCAGCAACAGCTCGAAAACAAAAACAGGAGATTTTTGCGTGATACGGGAGTCAAAACCTTCGGGAGAATATATAATGAATTTTTACCGACCAAAATACGTGACGTGCAAGAAAACGGAGTCCGGAAAGCACACAAGGTGCTCACGAGGTAGGGGGCGCGCCCAGGGGGTAGGGCGCGCCCACCACCCTCGTGGGGCCCTCGTGTCCTTCCCGAACTGCTACTTATTTTTCTATTTTTCTAAATATTCCAAAACGGAAAAATATTGCCCTTAAAAATTGTGTTGGAGTCAGTTTACTTACCGTACCACATACCTATTTCTTTTCGGACTCTGAAACATTTCAACATTTATGTATTCCTCTGGGGTTACGGTTTCAATAATATTGGTTTCAACATTTATGGGATTACCTGAGATATGATGTTTAATTCTTTGACCATTTACCACCTTCGGATTTGTGCCCTCGAAGTTGTTGATCTTTATGGCACCAGAACGATAGACCTCCTCGATAACATAGGGGCCTTCCCATTTAGAGAGAAGTTTTCCTGCAAAAAATCTTAAACGAGAGTTGTATAGCAATACATAATCACCTACATTAAACTCACGCTTTTGTATTCTTTTGTCATGCCATCTTTTAACTTTTTCTTTAAACAACTTGGCATTTTCATATGCTTGGGTTCTCCATTCATCAAGTGAGCTAATATCAAATAACCTCTTTTCACCGGCAAGTTTAAAATCATAGTTAAGCTCTTTAATAGCCCAATATGCCTTATGTTCTAGTTCGAGAGGTAAGTGACATGCTTTTCCATAGACCATTTTATACGGAGACATACCCATAGGATTTTTGTATGCAGTTCTATAAGCCCATAATGCATCATCAAGTTTCTTAGACCAATTCTTTCTAGACCTATTAACAGTCTTTTTCAAAATTAATTTGAGCTCTCTATTGCTCAACTCTACTTGACCACTAGACTGTGGGTGATAAGGGGATGCAATTCTATGATTAACATCATATTTAGCAAGCATTTTACGGAAAGCACCATGAGTAAAGTGTGAACCACCATCAGTCATTAAATATCTAGGGACTCCAAACCTCGGGAAAATAACTTAGCATTTTAATAGAAGTGTTATGATCAGCACTACTAGTTGGAATAGCTTCTACCCACTTAGTAACGTAATCAACAGCAACTAAAATATGTGTGTATCCATTAGAGGCTGGAAAAGGTCCCATATAATCGAAGCCCCAAATATCAAACGGTTCAATAACAAGTGAATAATTCATAGTCATTTCTTGACGTCTACTAATATTACCAATTCTTTGACATTCATCACAAGACAAGACAAACTTACGGGCATCCTTGAAGAGAGTAGGCCAATAGAAACCAAATTGCAATACCTTATGTGCAGTTCTATCTCCAGCGTGGTGTCCTCCATAAGACTTGGAATGACACTTGCGTAGGATCTGTTCCTATTCATGCTCAGGTACACAACGTCTAATAACACCATCTACTCCTTCTTTATAAAGATGTGGGTCATCCCAAAAGTAATGTCTCAAATAATGGAAGAACTTTTTCTTTTGTTGGTATGTGAAGCTAGGTGGTATAAATTTAGCAACAATATAATTAGCATAATCAGCATACCATGGAGTACTCTGAGAAGTACTTATAACATTTAATTGTTCATCAGGAAAGTCATCATTAATAGGTAGTGGGTCATCAAGAATATTTTCTAACCTAGACAGGTTGTCTGCAATGGGGTTCTCAGCTCCCTTTCTATCAACAATATGCAAATCAAATTCTTGTAGCAAGAGAACCCATCTAATAAGTCTAGGTTTAGCATCTTTCTTTTCCATAAGATATTTAATAGCAGCATGATTAGTTTGAGTAGTTACTTTAGAATCAACAATATAAGATCTGAACTTATCACAAGTAAATACAACTGCTAAGAGTTATTTTTCAGTAGTAGCATAATTTCTTTGAGCATTGTCTAGAGTCTTACTAGCATAATGAATAACATTTAATTTCTTATCAACTCTTTGCCCTAGAACAACACCTACAGCATAATCACTAGCATCACACATAATTTCAAAGGGTAGGTTCCAATCAGGTGGCTGAACAATAGATGCAGAGACTAATGCTTTCTTAAGTATTTCAAATGCTTCTACACAATCATCATCAAAGACAAATGGTATATCTTTTTGCAATAAATTAGTCAGAGGCCGAGAGATTTTTGAAAAGTCCTTAATGAACCTCTTATAAAATCCGGCGTGACCAAGGAAACTTCTTATACCTTTGGTGTCCTTGGGACATGGCATCTTTTCAATAGCATCAACCTTGGCTTTATCAACTTCAATACCTCTTTCAGAAACTTTGTGCCCCAAGACAATACCTTCATTAACCATAAAGTGGCACTTTTCCCAATTCAAGGCAATATTAGTTTCTTCACATCTCTGCAAAACTCGATCAAGATTTTTCAAGCAATCATCAAAAGCGAACCATAGACGGAAAAGTCGTCCATGAAAACCTCACAAATCTTTTAACAAAAGTCAGAGAATATAGCCATCATGCATCTTTGAAAGGTAGCAGGTGCATTACATAAACCAAAAGGCATACGTCTATAAGCAAAAGTACCAAAAGGGCATGTAAGAGTAGTCTTTGATTGATCTCTAGCCGACACAGGTATTTGAGAGAAACCAGAATAACCATCTAGAAAGCAATAGTGTGTATGTTTGCATAATATTTCGAGCATTTGATCAATAAAAGGTAAGGGGTAATGATCTTTCTTAGTAGCTTTATTTAATTTGCGGAAATCAATTACCATCATATAACCTATGATAATTCTTTGTGGAATCAATTCATCTTTATCATTAGGAACAATAGTAATACCTCCCTTCTTAGGGACACAATGGACAGGACTTACCCACTCACTATCAGCAACGGGGTAGATTATACCTGCCTCCAGAAGCTTTAGTATTTCTTTTCTTACCACTTCTTTCATTTTAGGATTCAGACGTCGTTGAGGATCACGAACTGGTTTGGCATCTGCTTCCAAATTTATTTTATGTTGGCATAGAGTGGGACTAATGCCCTTAAGATCATCAAGAGTATATCCAATAACAGCATGATGCTTCTTCAGAGTTTCAATAATCTTTCTTCTTCATGCTTTGAAAGGTTAGCACTAATAATAACAGGATATATCTTCTTCTCATCAAGATAAGCATATTTAAGATTATCAGGCAAAGGTTTAAGCTCAAACACGGGATCACCCTTAGGTGGAGGAGGATCCCCTAAAATTTCAACAGGCAAATTGTGATGCAGAATAGGTTCCTGTTTAAAGAATACTTCATCTATTTCCCTTCTTTCTTCATGAACATATCATTTTCATGGTCTAGCAAATAGTGTTCTGAAGGATCACTAGGAGGTACGGCAATAGAAGCAAGACCAATAATTTCATCCTTACTAGGTAATTCTTCCTCACGATGTTGTTTACTAAATTTAGTGAAATTAAACTCATGAACCATATCATCCAAGCCAACAGTAATAATATTCTTAGTGCAGTCTATGGTAGCATTGATAGTATTTAAGAAGGGTCTACCAAATATAATGGGACAAAAGCTATCTTGTGGGGAAGTAAGAACAAGAAAATCAGCAGGATATTTAGTTATCCCACACAAGACTTCAACATCTCTAACAATTCCAATTGGTGAAATAGTATCTCTATTGGCAAGTTTAATAGTAACATCAATATCTCGTATAAAGTATGCGGTATAACACTAGCACTAGCACCCATATCACATAAGCCATGATAACAATGATCTCCTATTTTAACAGAAATAACAGGCACGCCTACCACAGGTCTATGTTTATCTTTAGCACAAGGTTTAGCAATTCTAGCAGTTTCACCTTCAAACTGAATAACATGCCCATCAATATTATCAGACAAGAGATCTTTAACAATAGCAATATTAGGTTCTACTTTAACTTGCTCATGAGGTGTATAAGTTCTAATATTGCTTTTACGAACAACAGTTGAAGCTTTAGCATGATCCTTTATTCTAACAGGGAAAGGTGGTTTCTCAATATAAGAAGTAGGAACAATAGGATCATTATAAGTGACAGTCTTTTCTTCAACTTTAATAGGTGCAGCTACTTTTACTTCTATGGGAGGATGATATTTAAACCACTTCTCCTTAGGGAGATCAACATAAGTAGCAAAATATTCACAGAAAGAAGCTACTATCTCAGAGTCAAGTCCATATTTAGTGCTAAACTTATGGAAAATATCGGTATCCATAAAAGATTCAACACAATCAAACTTAGGTGTCATACCTGACTCCTTACCTTCGTCGAGGTCCCAATCTTCAGAGTTGCGTTTAACTCTATCCAATAAATTCCATCTGAATTCAATAGTCTTCATCCTAAAAGAGCCTGCACAAGAAGTATCGAGCATGGTGCGATTGTTTTCAGAAAGCCGAGAATAAAAACTTTGCATAATTATTTCTCTTGAGGGCTCATGATTGGGGCATGAATATAACATTGATTTAATCCTCCCCCAAGCTTGAGCGATGCTTTCTCCTTCGCGAGGCCAGAAATTATATATATGATTGCGATCACAATGAACAAGATGCATAGGGTAATTCTTTTGATGAAATTCCAGCTTCAATCTTTTATAGTCCCACGATCTCATATCATCACATAGCCTATACCATATCAATGCGTCTCCCTTCAAAGATAAAGGGAAGACCTTATTCTTAGCAACATCATCGGGTATACCTGCAAGCTTAAATAATCCACAAACTTCATCTACATATATTAAGTGCTCATCAGGATGCTTTGTTCCATCTCCTGTAAAAGGATTAGCTAGCAGTTTTTCTATCATACCCGAAGGATACTCTTAAGGAATTTCATTTTCAATCGGTTCAGTAGGTTGAGGAGCAACTCTTTGCTCTACTGGACGGGGTGAAGATACCCCGAACAAGCCCCTCAGAGAATTACTTTCCATAGTAACAAGTGACAGTAAATTTCAGCACACTATATAAAATTTTCCTTACCAAATTCCACCTACCAAAGGCGCTACACTCCCCGGCAACGGCGCCAGAAAAGAGTCTTGATGACCCACAAGTATAGGGTATCTATCGTAGTCCTTTCGATAAGTAAGAGTGTCGAACCCAACGAGGAGCAGAAGGAAATGATAAGCGGTTTTCAGCAAGGTATTCTCTGCAAGTACTGAAATAACTGGTAACAGGTAGTTTTGTGATAAGATAGGTTGGAACGAGCAACAAGTAACAAAAGTAAATAAAGTGCAGCAAGATGGCCCAATCCTTTTGTAGCAAAGGACAAGCCAGAACAACTCTTATAATAGGAAAAGCTCTCCCGAGGACACATGGGAATATCGTCAAGCTAGTTTTCATCACGTTCATATGATTCGCACTCGATACTTTGATAATTTGATCTGTGGGTGGACCGGTGCTTGGGTGATGTTCTTACTTGAACAAGCATCCCACTTATGATTAACCTCTATTACAAGTATCCGCAAATACAACAAAAGTATTAAGGTAAACCTAACTGAGGGAGTCCTAGATTAAGGGGTCTCCGGACAGCCGGACTATATCCTTTGGCCGGACTGTTGGACTATGAAGATACAAGATTGAAGATTTCGTCTCGTGTCCGGATGTGACTCTACTTGGCGTAGAAGGCACGCTAGGCAATACAGATATGTATATCTCCTCCTTTGTAACTGACCTTGTGTAACCCTAGCCCTCTCCGGTGTCTATATAAACCGGAGGGTTTTAGTCCGTAGGACAACATACAATCATACCATAGGCTAGCTTCTAGGGTTTAGCCTCTCTGATCTCATGGCAGATCTACTCTTGTACTACCCATATCATCAATATTAGTCAAGAAGGACGTAGGGTTTTACCTCCATCAAGAGGGCCCTCCTGTTACCATCCGGCCTAGACGCACAGTTCGGGACCCCCTACCCGAGATCCGCCGGTTTTGACACCGACATTGGTGCTTTCATTGAGAGTTCCTCTGTGTTGTCGCCAGAAGGAAGGATGTCTCGTCTCGGCTTTGAAGACAGTACTACTGTTGGGGGAGCTTTGGCTGTCGGCCAAACTCTCCGGTTGGGCGGGTTCATCATGACCGCCTGTACGGCCGCCGCGCCGACGATGAATTCTCGGGTCATCGAAAACAGCCTCCACGTCAAGTTGGCACTCGCCGAACAGATGGATCCAATGGAGCTCTCCTCCTTAAACGAGCTCTTGGATCGCATCGCTGCCTTGGGAGTCGCTACGGACTACGATCGGATTGGGCTTAAACCCGATCAAAGGGAGATTAACTCTCCGCCGGCCACCCATCATATTGCAGTGGCGGATGAACAATGCGGCGACCTTTCCTCTATCCCGAGGACCAAATATGTCCGGATTCCCGAGCTCTCCGAGCCAGATGCCCGTTCGCGGGAGGACAACATCCAATCCCTGAACTTAGAGTCAGGCAGCGGGCTAGGATTATCGGGTCACACCCCGGAACCGAAACTTTCAAAATAGGAATTCCTCGGCCCCTGGATCCCAGATCAGGTGAGGGTTCGGATCCAATTCCACCCACCCACCCAAACATAAGCGATCTTTCCCACATCAGGCAAGAGCCCCAGGAAACAGTACATCACTATTGGGCCAGATTCCTCCTTGCGATGAACAAGGTTAAGGACTGTCGTGAGGAAGACGCAATCCTATTTTTCTGCAATAACTGCACGGACAATGGAATCCTTAACGCCATAAGTCGCCGTGAGATAACACGCTTCGCTGACTTGGCGTCCATAGTACGAAAATACTGTGCGATGGAAAGTGCCTGGAAAACCGAAGTAAACTTTTGGGATAATCCTGCCATGAATACAAACCCAGTTCGGAATAAAAGGGTGCATTATCACAATACACCCGGGTTAACTACCAAAAAGCAAAAACCCTCTACGAGGCAAGGAACCGTACTTGAGGGATGGCTCAACGGACCCTGCAAAATTCATAGTACAACGGATACAATACCAACACATAGCCTTAGAGCATGTTGGATACTCCGGCAGGTGGCCAAAAGTGGTGAGGATCTACTTCTCCCAAATACCATAGAGCAGCATCCTGTGGACAACAATACGGTGTTAACAATGTTCGAGACCTTTGCATCAAATTAGGTGCAAGCAAACACTCCGCAGCATGGCCGAAATCTGCCACGTAGCAGCAACAAACCCATGGAGTATCACAACTATTACCTTCAATGCCAGTGATGAACCCAAATTCCGAACAGCCCGAGCACCAGCCGCGCTGGTCCTCAGTCCAATCATGGATGGCTTTCGACTCACCAAAGTACTCATGGACGGCGGCAACGGACTAAACGTCATCTATGAGGAAACTCTTCAAAAGATGGAAATAGACTGGAACCGCATCGAGCAATGTAGCACAACCTTTAGAGGAATTATCCCCAGTCGGGAAGCACGCTGTGCTGGGAAAATCACACTAGATGTGGTATTCGGCACGCTGGATAATTACAGGTCCGAAGAAATTACATTCCAAGTGGACCCGTTCAGCAGTGGTTATCACACTCTTTTAGGACGGGAGGCATTCACAATCTTCCAAGCCGTACCCCATTACGGGTACATGAAGCTCAAAATGCCCGGGCCCAATGGAATCATCACTCTCGCCAGCGATCCGGACACAGCACTCCGCGCCGAAAACAAAACAGCCGCATTGCCCTCAAGGCATTATCCGAAGCCCTCTCGGCCGAGGAATTAAGTACGCTACGATCCATAGTGGACAGGGACGACGTGATACTCGACAAGAGATCCAAGTCACCTCTTTTAAACCAGCGGATGAAATAGTCCAATTCCATGTCCACCCAACGGACCCTACAAAAACAGCCTCCATGGGGGCACAGCTAAGCCCCGCAGTGGATGCCGCACTACGAGAGTTCCCGCGCGAGAACTGGGACATATTCGCCTGGCATCCCTCAGACATGCTAGGAATCCCTCGCAGGCTGGCCGAGCATAGCCTCAATATCCTAAAGGGATTCAAGCCGGTCAAGCAAGCTCTTCGGCGTTTCTCCGAACCTAAGAGACGGGCCATGGGAGAGGAACTAGCCAAGTTATTGGAGGCCAGATTTATGAAAGAAATAAAACACCCAGACTGGCTAGCAAACCTTGTGATGGTACCAAAGAAGGAAAAATCCTGGCGCCTTTGTGTCGACTTCAAAGACCTCAATAAAGCTTGCCCAAAGGTTCCCTTCCCGCTCCCACGCATCGATCAAATCATTGATGCTACTACAGGACACGAGTCATTGTGTTTCCTCGACGCATACTCCGATTACCACCAAATCAAGATGGCGGAGTCCGACCAAGCCGCAATGGCATTCATCACACCATACAGTCCCTTATGTTTTAACACAATGCCTTTTGGGCTCAAAAACGCCAGCGCAACATATCAGCGCATGATTCAGACATGTCTGGAGATACAAATCGGCAAAACAGTAGAGGCATACGTAGACGATGTGGTCGTAAAAACCAAACATGTCAACTCTTTGATAGACGAATTGAGGCTCACATTCAACAACCTCCGAACATATGACATCAAGCTCAATCTGGAAAAATACGTTTTCGGCGTACCAGCCGGAAAGCTCCTGGGATTTGGCGTACCAGCCAGTAGTGGTATTGAAGCTAATCCGGCCAAAATCCGAGCGTTGTCACAGTTGGCTACCCCAACAGACCTCAAACAAATCTAGAAGCTAACTGGATGCGTGGCGGCTCTAAGCCGATTTATCTGCCGCTTAGGAGAAAAGGCTTTACCCCTTTATCGCCTCCTTCGGCGCACCGAACACTTCGAGTGGACGGACGCGGCCACAGCCGGATTGGAAGAAATAAAGGCCATTCTGGCAACCAACCCTATCCTAGCCACACCAAACGTCGGCAAACCAATGATGTTGTACATCGCGGCAACTCATCAAGTTGTAAGCGTGGTGCTCGTTGTCGAACGGGAAGCGGACGGACACAAATTCCCTCTTCAAAAGCCGGTATACTATGTATCCACCGTCCTCACTCCATGCAAATCACGATACCCGCATTACCAAAAAATAGCATATGCGGTATTCATGGCATCGCGGAAACTGCGACACTACTTTCAAAAGTGTTCGATTACAGTAGCCTCGAAAGTGCCACTTAATGATATTATCAACAACCGCGATGCTACGAGCCGGATTGCCAAATGGGCCATTGAGCTCCTCCCATTCGACATAACATACAAACCTCGCTGAGCCATTAAATCGCAAGTACTGGCCGACTTCGAAAGTGCCACTTAATGATATTATCAACAACCGCGATGCTACGGGCCGGATTGCCAAATGGGCCATTGAGCTCCTCCCATTCGACATAACATACAAACCTCACCGAGCCATTAAATCACAAGTACTGGCCGACTTCGTCGCCGAATGGACGGAGGCCGAACTCCCTAAAGAGTACGGCACATACTCCAATTGGATCATGCACTTCGATGGTTCTAAAATGCTGGCCGGTCTAGGGGCTGGCGTCGTCCTGACGTCCCCAACCGGAGATACCGTTCAGTACGTACTGCAAATATTGTATACAGATTCCAAAATGCAGCCGAATACGAAGCTCTGTTGCATGGTCTTCGGATGGCAGTCTCCATGGGCATTCAATGCCTGGAGGTGCGTGGGGATTCAAACCTCGCAATATCCCAAATAAACGAAGATTTTGACGTCAAGGATCCGAAAATGGTGGCTTATTGAAACGCCATCCTAAAAATGTCAGCTCGGTTCGAGGGACTCGAATTTCACCATGTGGCTCGAGAAAACAATCAGGCGTCGTATATCCTCGCCCGCATCGATGCAAAACGCGACGCGGTCCCCCCCCCCCAACATATTTCTAGAAAGGCTCTTCAAGCCATCCGTAGCATGGGAAGGGGACACCAGTAACAACAGTCCTGACCCGGCCAAAATACCCGATACCAAACTGTCTGACACAATCGGAGGCTCCGCCACCGAAATAACACCTTCAGCCCATGAAATAATGGCCATTATTGCCCCGTGGACAGAACCATTCCTGGCCTACCTAACCTGACAAGAACTTCCGGAGGACCAAAATGAGGCACGCTGCATAGTGCGGCGATCCAAGGCCTACAGGGTCCATGAGGGAGAATTGTACAAGAAAAGCACTACCGGAGTCCTTCAAAGGTGCATCTCCGAAGAGGAAGGGCAGAATCTTTTGGCAGAAATTCATGCCGGACTCGGCGGCCATCACGCCGCAGCCCGGGCTCTTGTAAGCAAGGCCTTCCGTACATGATTCTATTGGCCAATTGCCCAGGCAGATGCACAGGACTTGGTCCAATGTTGCGCCGGTTGCCAGCTCTTTGCAAATCAAAGCACCATGCCACCCACCGCCCTCCAAACAATCCCCATTACATGGCCCTTTGCGGTCTGGGGCTTGACATGGTTGGACCCCTCAAAGGGGGAACCCACAAGAAAAAATACTTATTGGTCATGGTAGATAAATTCACCAAATGGATAGAGGCCAAACCAGTTAAAACAGCTGAATCCGGACCGGTGATAGATTTCATATCCGTGGTTGTACACCGTTACGGCGTCCCCCACAGCATCATCACTGATAACGGCACGAACTTCACGGCCGACGAGGTAAAACTCTGGTGCAGCAAAATGGGCATCAAGCTCGATTATGCTTCAGTCTGTCACCCACAAACCAACAGTCAAGTCGAGCGAGCAAACGGTCTTATAATGAGCGGCATTAAACCCAGATTAGTATGTTCCTTAAAGGAGTCTGACACGCACTGGGTAGAGGATCTTGACTCCGTACTCTGGGGGCTGCGGACCATGCTGAATCATAGTATCGGATATACACCATTTTTTATGGTGTACGGCGCAGAGGCAGTCTTGCCTTGTGACATCATTCATGACTCACCTCGAGTGCGCATGTACGAAGAAAGAGAAGCCGAGCTCGATCGGCAGGACAATCTGGACACCTTGGAGGAGGAGCGCGACGTAGCCAAAGCCCGTTCCGCATTTTACCAGCAACAGGCTCGCAGATACCAAAGCAGAGAAGTACGGGCCAAAACTTATAACATTGGCGAACTAGTTCTATGCCTGCCGGATAAGAAAAAGAACAAGCTCGAGCTCAAATGGGAAGGTCCCTTCGTTATTGACCAAGTTCTGACCGGTGGAGCATACCGACTGCGGGATGCATCGACTAGTCGACTCGAGCCGAACCCATGGAATGCGGCCAGGCTCCGAAGATTCTACGCCTAGCACCGGAATCTATGTTAGTCACCGCCCTTTGTCCATTTTCTGCATATGCATCGTCTGTCTTGTTTCCCTTTCTTTCTTTCTCTTATCATTTCACTAGGCCCGCAAGGGTCACCTTGCGCCTCACTTGTACATTATAGATGCGCTAGCCGCACTATCCATACCTGGGGGCTTCTTTCACAGAAGGTTAAATTATTTACCTGGGCCTCACGCCCAACACATGAGTTACACTTCCGCATGTACCTTTTTCACCATTATATGCATCGATATGACTTAAGTTTTGGCCAAGCTGGGTTGCCTGGCTCTTGTATTTATGCCCTATGTTCCCATTAATTCGGCTAGGGCATAAGGGGAGCACCTCTGCGATTGTTACTGTCGGGTCGGACGGATGTGTACCTCAGACTGGGTGAAGCCGAAAGCTAGCGTTCTTAAGGGAATATTCGGTCGGTGAACAAAAGATGACTTTTATTTATTATCCATATATGCCCCCAGATGTTTTTTCTGCGTTTCTTATCGCAGTCCGGACATGCACTTTAGGGCATGCTTACCCAGGGAAAGGAACCCTTAACGGGACTATTCTCCCTAGAAGATGTTTCTTACTACCCATGTAATATAACATAACTAGTTGGGCACTTGTCTGATAAAGCACTAATGACCCCTACGCCTGGTCTCCACGCATACCCCAGTTCTTATATAACTGAGCGGGTATTCGGATTCACTCCGGACTATCGGGCCCAGAGGTTGAAGCGAAAAGGTCTGCAACGACAAATGATCTACAATCTGGCTAGAAGGCATTATACATGTCACTTTAATTACATAGTCATGCAGACTGACTAAACTCCTCTTCTCTATACCATCCAACAGGCGGTCTAGCTTACAATCCTGTTGGGAATACTTTGCGGCTAATTCTACTTGCCCATAAACTAAGCTAACAGGGATCTCTTTTCCATCGGGCCCCACAGGTCCGACCTCGACCATGTGATTTGGGTCTGCCTTGGTATACCGAGTCTTCACCATGGCCCAGGCCTCTCCGGCACCCTGTCGGCAGGCCGATATCATCCATAATCGGAGGCGCCACTGTGCTCCCTTGAGCTTCTCCGTAAGCTCTGCAACGCCCTCTGGCAAGGAGACAGATGGCCACAAAGCCTGGGCAACACCTTGCATCACCTGCCAAAATTGTTCGTGCAGATGTGACAGCTCGGACAGAAGATCACCCGCAGACCCGGGCATTTCCTCCGCGGGACGACCCGTCAGCATACCTACAGACATAACGCTGTTAGTCAACTTCTTCGCCGAACTCCTTTAGTTGGTTTCGTTCAAGCACTTACTAAAAATGTTGTGCCGAAGCCGCTTATTCTCCTTCTCGGAGTCTGCAAGCTGGCACCGAACGACTTTTAGTTCAACGTTCAGCTTAACATTGGCATCTTGGAGACTGTTTTTTCTCTAGCACAACCTTACTCAGCATGCGTTTGCTAGCCCCTAGCTGTCGCATAACATGCTGGTCCCCCGGACTTTCTCCGGACTCATCTGCAAAATCAATTGTTAGATCTGCAGACACGCCACACACTATATAGTAACCACCATTCTTTAAAGCAAATGTAACCAGGGGAGGCTTTTTCTGTTCCTGCAATGCGGCAACTGCGGCCCCCGGTTGGGTCTTGCATTCCTCCAGCTCCTGGGACAGCCTAGTATTCTTCTCTGTAAGAACCTGCACATTATAGATGATCCTTAAATCAGTTCTGCTAACTGTTTCAAGTCTCAGGGGCTACTGATACATATAAATCATCAGATTTACTCACCCGTACATCCTTTACATACTGATCCGTGGCTCTGGCTAGACCATCTTGAGCAGCACGGAGGTACGCCTCTCCAGAATTGGAGGCGTCGAACGCCTCTGGTGAGAAACAAGCGCCGCGGAGTACGGCCCGGAGGCGCCTATGATTCATGGCGCTTTCCACTTCTGAGTTTGTGGCGGACAATCTATCCGCATCCTCTGTCGGGGGATTATCCGGTGCCTGCCCCATATCGCCTTCCGCCTCTAGGTCCGGTCCTGGCACCCGACTGGTCGAAGCTTGATTGGCAGCATCGCTGGACATATTCCGGCGAGTGTTCTCTTTGTTAAAGAAACGCGGACATCATTACATTTTGAGAAAGACGACAACCACGGAGCAGGGTTTTTCCTATACCTTTGCGCCGGCGTCTCCGTCCTGACCGCCTTCCTTTTTGGCCTACCCGGCCTCGGCACCTCTTGTTGACGAGTTGCAGCGGGTTCGGCAGGCCGTCCCGAATTCCTTCCCTGTAAAAGATGCCATGTATATATGGTGGGTGAAGTGCCTAAAAGGGGATCCTAGTTTTGGAGTTGGGACATTTTTTATTTTTCTTACCTGCGATGCAGGGAGCAGTCCGGGATAGTCGGCCGTTGAGGGAGTCCTGGATTAGGGGGTGTTCGGGTAGCCGGACTATACCTTCAGCCAGACTCCAGGACTATGAAGATACAAGATTGAAGACTTCGTCCCGTGTCCGGATGGGACTTTCCTTGGCGTGGAAGGCAAGCTTGGCGATGCGGGTATTCAAGATCTCCTACCATTGTAACCAACTTTGTGTAACCCTAACCCTCACCGGTGTCTATATAAACCGGAGGGTTTTAGTCCGTAGGACAACTTCATCATACAACAATCATACCATAGGCTAGCTTCTAGGCTTTAGCCTCCTTGATCTTGTGGTAGATCTACTCTTGTACTACCTATATCATCAATATTAATCGAGCAGGACGTATGGTTTTACCTCCATCAAGAGGGCCCGAACCTGGGTAAAACATTGTGTCCCTTGTCTCCTGTTACCATCCGCCTAGACGCACAGTTCGGGACCCCCTACCCGAGATCCGCCGGTTTTGACACCGACATTGGTGCTTTCATTGAGAGTTCCTCTGTGTCGTCGCAATCAGGAAGGATGCCTCTTCCCGTCTTTAAAGACGGCGCCGTTACTAAGGGAGCCTTGGCTGTCGGCCAAACTCTCCGGCTAGGCGGTTTTCTCATGACCGCCTGTTCGGCCGTTGCGCCGACGGTGACCTCTCGGGTCATCAAAAGCAATCTTCACGTCAGCTCGGAGCTCGTCGAGCAATTAGATCCAATGGAGCTCTCTTCCGTAAACGAGCTCTTGGATCGCATCGCCGCCTTGGGTGTCACTACGGATTATGACCAGGTTGGGCTTAAACCCGATCTAAGAGAAATTAATTCTCCCCAAGTCACCCATCACGTTGCCGTAGTAGAGGCACAGTGCGGCGACTCTTCATCTATCTTAAGGACTAGCTACGTCCGTATTCCCGATCCCTCCAAGACGGATACCCGCAGAGGGGAGGATGTAACTCAAGACCTGAACTTAGAATCAGGCAACGGGCTAGATTCACTGGACAACATCTAGGAATCCAAACTTCAGAGTTCGGAAACTCCTTGGCCTCTAAGTCTTAGATTGGGTGAAGTTTCGAATTTAATTCCACCCACCCACCCGAACATAAGCGATCTATCCCAAATCATGCAAAAGCCTGAAGAAACAGTACATCATTACTGGGCAAGGTTCCTCCTGGTTATGAACAGGATAAAGGACTGCCACGAGGAAGACGCAATCTCAATCTTTTGCAATAATTGCACGGACAAGGGAATCCTCAACGCCAGAGGTCGTCGTGATCTTACACGCTTCGCTAACTTGGCGTCCATAGTACAAAAGTACTGTGCGATGGAAAGCGCCCGGAAAAACAAAACTAAATTTTGGGACAATCCGGCCCTGAATAGAAACCTCGTCCGAAATAAAAGGGTGCATCATCATCAGACACCCGGGTTAAAAACCAAAAAACCAAAACCCTCTACAGGGCATGGAACCGTACTGGAGGGACGGCTTAATGGACCCTGTAAAATTCATAGTACAGAGGACGCCACACCAACTCATAGCCTTAGAGCATGTTGGATACTCTGGCAGATGGCCAAAAGGGGCGAAGATCTCCTAATTCCGGAGGCCACAGAAAGCCACCTTAGGGACTCCAGTACAGTCTTAACAGTCTTCGAGACTTTCACATCAAATAATATGCGAAAAAGAACACACCGCAGCCTCGCCGAAGTCTATCAAGTAGCAACAATAAACCCATGGAGTGACACGGCTATTACTTTTAATGCCAGTGATGAACCTAAATTCCGAACAGCTCGAGCACCAGCCGCATTGGTACTCAGTCCTATAGTGGATGGCTTTCGCCTCACCAAGGTACTCATGGACGGAGGCAGCGGATTGAACCTCATTTATGAGGAAACCCTTCAAAAAATGGAAATAGACTGGAACCGAATTGAGCGAAGCAGCACAACCTTTAGAGGAATAATCCCCAGCCGGGAAGCACACTGTGCAGGAAAAATCACACTAGATATGGTGTTCGGCACGCCGGATAATTATAGGTCCGAAGAGGTCACATTCCAGGTGGCCCTGTTCAGTAGCGGATACCACGCTCTGCTGGGGCGGGAAGCCTTTACAATCTTCCAAGCAATACCCCATTACGGGTACATGAAGCTCAAGATGCCCGGGCCGAACAGAATCATCACTCTCGCTAGTGATCCGGACATAGCACTCCGCGCCGAAAACAAGACAGCCGCATTGGCCCTTAAGGCACTGTCCGAAGCCCTAGCGGCTGAGGAACTGACTACGCTGTGCTCCACGGTAAACAGGGACGATGTAATACTCGACAAAAGATCCAAGTCCATCTCCTTTAAACCAGCGGATGAAATAGTCAAATTCCAGGTCCATCCAAGGGACCCCAATAAAACAGCTTCCATCGGGGCACGATTAAACCCCGATGTAGACGCCGAACTGCGAGAATTCCTACGGGAGAACTGGGACATTTTTGCCTGGCACCCTTCAGACATGCCAGGAATCCCACGCAGGCTGGCCGAACACAGCTTAAATATCCTAAAAGGATTCAAACCTATCAAACAAGCCCTTCGGCGTTTCTCTGAGCCCAAGAGACAGGCAATGGGAGAGGAGCTAGCCAAACTATTGGAGGTCGGATTCATCAGAGATATAAAACATCCGGACTGGCTAGCAAACTTGGTGATGGTACCAAAGAAGGACAAATCCTGGCGCCTGTGCGTTGACTTCAAAGACCTTAACAAGGCTTGCCCAAAGGATCCCTTCCCCCTCCCCCGCATCGATCAAATTATCGACGCCACTGCAGGACACGATTCGTTGTGCTTCCTCGACGCATACTCCGGTTACCATCCAATCAAGATGGCCGAGTCATACCAAGCCGCAATGGCATTCATCACCCCATACAACCCATTCTGCTTCAACACAATGCCTTTCGGGCTCAAAAACACCGGCGCAACATATCAGCGCATGATTCAGACATGTCTGGCAAACCAGATAAGCAAAACAGTAGAGGCATACGTGGATGATGTGGTCGTAAAAACAAGACATGTCGAATCTCTAGTAGACGACTTGAGGCTTACATTTAACAACCTCCGAGCATATGACATCAAGCTAAATCCGGAAAAATGCGTTTTCGGCGTTCCAGCCGGAAAGCTCTTGGGCTTCATTGTATCCGGTAGAGGAATCGAAGCAAATGCAGCCAAGATCCGAGCTTTGTCACAATTGGAAATCCCAAAGGACCTCAAACAAATACAAAAATTAACCGGATGCGTGGCGGCTCTAAGCCGCTTTATCTCCCGTTTGGGAGAAAAGGCGCTACCCCTCTATCGCCTCCTTCGGCGCACCAAACACTTCGAGTGGACGGATGCCGCCACGGCCGGACTCGAGGAAATAAAAGCCATATTGGTAACAAACCCTGTCCTGGCCGCGCCAAACATCGGCGAACCAATGCTATTGTACATCGCAGCAACACATCAAGTTGTCAGCGCAGTACTCATCGTCGAGCGGGAAACGGATGGACACAAATTCCCCCTTCAAAAGCCGGTTTACTATGTGTCCACTATCCTCACCCCATGCAAATCACGGTACCCACATTATCAAAAGATTGCATATGTGGTATTCATGGCATCCCGGAAGCTACGACACTACTTTCAAGAGTGTTCAATCACAGTAGCATCGGAAGTACCACTCAACGATATTATAAACAACCGTGACGCAACGGGCCGGATTGCAAAATGGGTCATCGAGCTCCTCCCGTTCGACATAACTTATAGGCCATGGCGAGCTATCAAGGCGCAAGTTTTGGCCGACTTCGTCGCAGAATGGACGGAGGTCGAACTCCCTAAAGAGTACGGCACATATTCAAACTGGATCATGCACTTCGACGGTTCCAAAATGTTGGCCGGACTAGGGGCCGGCGTCGTTTTGACGTCCCCCACAGGAGACATAGTTCAATATGTACTCCAGATTATGTACACGGACTCCAACAATGCAGCCGAATATGACGCCCTTTTACATGGTCTTCGGATGGCAGTATCCATGGGCATTCAATGCCTAGAGGTGCGCGGGGATTCGAACCTCGCGATATCCCAAATAAATGGAGACTTCGACGCCAAGGATCCAAAAATGGCAGCTTACCGCAACGCCGTCCTCAAAATGTCAGCTCGGTTTGAGGGGCTCGAATTTCACCATATAGCCCGAGAAAACAATTAGGCGGCAGACGTCCTGGCACGCATCAGCGCAAAACGCGATGCCATCCCCCCCCCCAACATCTTCCTGGAAAGGTTGTTCAAGCCATCCGTAGTATGGGAAGGGGAACATGGCAATATTAGCCCGGACCCAACCGCACTGTCCGACGCCGAACAATCTGACATAATCGGAGGCTCTGCCAATGAAATCACAACCTCAGCCCACGTACTAATGGCCGTTATCGCCCCATGGTTAGAACCATTCCTAGCCTACCTTACTAGGCAGGAACTCCTAGAGGACCAAAATGAGGCAGGCTGTATAGTGCGGCGATCTAGAGCCTATAAAGTCCATGAGGGAGAACTTTATAAGAAAAGCACTACCGGAGTCCTTCAAAGGTGCATCTCCGAAGAGGAAGGGCGGAACCTGCTGGCTGAAATTCATGCCGGACTCGGTGGCCATCACGCCGCAGCCCGGTCCCTTGTAAGCAAGGCTTTCCGTACAGGCTTTTATTGGCCAACGGCCCAGGCGGACACTCAGGACTTGGTCCAAAAATGCGTCGGTTGCCAGCCTTTTGCAAACCAAAGCCATATTGCACCCACCGCCCTCCAAACTATCCCCATTACTTGGCCTTTCGCGGTCCGGGGGCTTGACATGGTGGGACCCCTTAAAGGCGGAACCCACAAGAGAAAATACTTACTAGTCATGTTGGATAAGTTCACCAAATTGATAGAATCCAAGCATGTTAAGACGGCCGATCCGGACCTGTGATAGACTTTATATCCGGGGTCGTACACCGTTATGACGTCCCCCACAGCATCATCACCAATAACGGCACGAACTTTACGGCCGATGAGGTAAAACTCTGGTGCAAAAACATGGGCATCAAGGTCGATTACGCTTCCGTCTATCACCCACAAACTAACGGTCAGGTCGAATGTGCAAATGGTCTCATCATGAGCGGCATCAAACCCAGATTAGTGTGGTCCCTCAAGGAATCTAACACGCACTGGGTAGAGGAGCTCGACTCTGTACTCTGGGGGCTGCGGACCACGCCGAATCGCACCACCGGACACACACCATTTTTTATGGTGTACGGTGCAGAGGCAGTCTTGCCCTGCGACATAATTCATGACTCACCTCGAGTGCGCATGTACGAAGAAAGGGAAGCCGAGCTCGATCGGCAGGACAGTTTGGACGCCTTAGAGGAGGAGCACGACGTGGCAAAAGCCCGTTCCGCATTCTATCAACAGCAGGCTCAAAGATATCAAAGAAGAGAAGTGCGGGCCAAAAACTACAACGTTGGCGAATTAGTTCTACGCCTGCCGGACAAGAAAAAGGACAATCTGAAGCCCAAGTGGGAAGGTCCCTTCATAATCGACCAAGTCCTGACTGGTGGAGCATACCGCCTGTGAGATGCGTCGGATAACCGACTCAAGCCGAACCCATGGAACGTAGCCCGTCTCCGAAGATTCTATGCCTAGCGCCGGACTCTGTGTTTGTCTCCTTCCTCTGTCCATTTTTTACATTTTCTGTCTTACATTTCTCTCCTTCCCCTCTTTTCTTTTATATCCCTTAAAGGCTCCTCAAGTGATGTGCTACTTGCGCTCATTACACCTGGGGGCTTCTTTAACAGAAGCTTATTTACTCGGGCTTCACGCCCACCACATGTGTCAAACTTCCACATGTACCTTTTCTTCACCATTATATGCATCGATATGACTTAAGTTTTGGCCAAGCTGGGTTGCCTGGCTCCTGTGCTTACCCCTACGTTCCCGATTGTTCGGCTAGGTGGTAAAGGGAGCACCTCTGCGATTGTTACTGCCGGATCAGCCGGATGTGTACCTCAGACTGGGTGAAGCCGAAAGCTAGCATTCTTAAGAGAATATTCGGTCGGTGAACTAAAAGATGACCTTTTTTACTTATTTATATATATGCCTCGAGACGATTTTCCTGCATTTGCAGTCCGAACATGCACTTTAGGGCATGCCTCCCAAAGAAAGGAACCCCTAACGGAACTATTCTCTCTAGAAGATGTTTCTTACTAACCATGTAATATAACATAACTAGTTGGGCACTTGTCTGATAAAGCACTAATGACCCCCACGGCTGGTCTCCATGCATACCCCGGTTCTTACATAACCGGTAGGGTATTCAGACACACTCCGGACCGTCAGGTCCTGAGGATGAAGCAAAAAGGTCGGCAACGACAAAAGATCTACAATCCGTCTAGAAGGCATTACACATGTCAATTAAAAATTACATAGTCACTCTGACTGATTGTATTCCTCTTCAATACCATCTAACAGGCTGTCTAACTTACAGTCTTGCTGGGAATACTTTGCGGCCAATTCTACTTGGCCGTACACTAAGCTTACAGGGATCTCCTTCCCATCAGGCCCCACAGGTCCGACCTCGGCCATGTGGTTTGGGTCAGACTTCGTGTACCGCGTCTTCACCATGGCCCAGGCCTCCCTAGCGCCTTGTCGGCAGGCTGATATCTTCCACAACCGGAAGCGCCGCTGAGCTCCCTTAAGCTTCTCCAAAAGCTCTCCAAGGCCCTCGGGCATGGAGTGGGAAGGCCATAAGGCTTGGGCAACGCCTCGCATCGCCTGCCGAACTCGCTCGTGCAGTTGAAAGAGCTCGGGAAGAAGGTCACCCGTAGAACCGGGCATCTCCTCTGCAGGATGACCCGTTAGCATACCTACAGACATTACTCTGTTAGTCGACTTCCTCGTCGAACCCTTTTCTTTCAAAGATTCGCTTAAGCACTTACTAAATATGCCGCATCGAAGCCGCTGATTCTCCTTAGTGGAGTCCGACAGCTGGCCACGAACATCTTTAAGTTCAACGTCCAGCTTGGTGTTGGCATCCTGAAGATCATTCTTCTCCCGCCTCACCCTTGTCAGCATACTCTCACCGGCCTTTAGCCGGCGTAAGAGTTGTTGCCTCTCCGGATCCAGTCCGGCGCCATCTGCAATATGATTTGTCAGATTTACACCCACGCCGCGCTTCGCAAGATACTAATCTTTCGAAGTGTATCTTACCAGAGGGGGTCTCTTTGGGCTCCCCTACCGCGGCTAGTGCGGCCTCCAGTTGGGCTTTGCACTCTTCCAGCTCCTGGGACAGCACAGTATTCTTCTCTGTAAGAACCTGCATAACAAATGATCCTTAAATCAGTTACTCTAACTGTTTCAAGTCTCGGGGGCTACTGGTATATATATATAATTACCAAAATTTTCTTACCCATATGTCTTTTACATATTGCTTCGTGGCTCTGGCTAGACCATTTTGAGGGCACGGAGGTATGCATATCCCGAATTAAAGGCATCTAATGCCTCTTGGGAGAAACAAGCATCGCGAAGATTTGTCCGGCGACGCCTGTGGTTCATGGCACTCTCCACCTTAGAGTTGGTGGCAGACAACCTGTCCACATCCTCCATCAGGGGAGCGTCCGGTGCGCGCCTTGTGTTCGCCTCCGCCTCCGGACCAGGCTTTGGAACCTGGCTGGTGGAGGCGCGGTTGGCAGCCTCTCCGGGTATAGTCCGGCAAGGTCTCTTTGTCCTGAAAAGAGCACGAGTGTTAATATGCCTCGCATGTGTAACACCTGGGATAAGGGGGCGCGCCATACCTTTGCGCTGACGCCTCGGTCCGGACCGCACCTCTTTTCTGCCCACGGGGCCCTGCGGCCCCTCGTTGGCTTGCCGCCGCAGGTTCGGCCTCCCGTCTCAAAAACCTCCCCTGCAAAGCTCGGTTGTAATCAGAAAACTGCAAACACGAGAGGGCGGACATCTATTCGGGGTACTGGGACTTCGATCTTAGTTACCTGGGAGGCAGGGATTAGCCCTGGGTAATCAGCCGTAATGGCCACCAAGGCGTTGTCCTTGCTCAACTGATGGAACACTCCATCAATCAGCTCCACAGATATGTCCGGATCCTCTTGAGAGGCCGGGTCGAGGGACCTTCCTGGGTCCTCGGGTTGTGGAGGAGGGCTGTTTATTTCCTTAACAGCCCAGCGCAGTTCCTGCGTTGAAGTCATTAGACTAAATATTTAACAATGGGAATACAAAAGGGATGGGCAAGTAAATGTGGCCGCTTACCCAGCTTGGTGGATTGTGCATAGAGAATCCACCATGTGGGTTGACGCGGAGAAATTCCTCCTCTTCTCCCTTATACAAAGTGGACAAGATCTTTAGTAGAGCGGTAGCCGAATCCGGCCCCTTACGGCCGTAGAGGGTGGTGTCGTCCTCCCCGTTGAAGTCCCACAGGGGGTGGCTTCTATACTGAAGTGGCTGCACCCCCCGCATAATGCATTCGGCCATAACCCCTATCATGGTCAGTCCTTAATGGGCTAACAATCTTATTCGGCCCATCAGGTATATGATGTCCCTGTCACTTTCCCTCTGAGGGCTCCGTGGACGCCAGCTCAGACGCTTCTTTAAGGGAGCACTGTCAAACTCAGGGAGGCCGATCCGAACAGGATCTGGCAGCGGGACGTCCTCTATATAAAACCATTCCGAAGGCCAGTCCTCGGACGCCTTCTTCGGGGTTCCAGATAGATATCCGGTCCCGGCGATACGCCACACTTCGGCTCCGCCCACTTGATATATAGACCCCTCTTGAGAGCAGGGCACCAGGCAGAATAACCTCTTCCACAGCGCGAAATGAGCCTCAACACCCAGGAATAGCTCGCAAAGGGCGACGAAGCCCGCAATATGCAATATAGAGCCGGGCGTGAGATTGTGCACCTGGAGGCCGTAGAACTCCAGAAGCCCGTGGAGAAATGGATTAATTGGAAATCCAAGTCCTCTTATGAGATAAGGGACGAGGCACACCCGCTCTCCTTTGGAGGGATTGGGGGTACTCTCTGCTTGCTCTCCGTCATTATAGGTGGCGAGTTTGGCTCGGACTGGGACCATATAGGCCTGAGGGAGAAATCCCTTAGCCTAAAGCGACACTAGCTCGTTGTGCGGGATGGAGCACCTCTCCCAGTCTCCAGGTTTAGGACTGGAAGGGTGAGAGGGGGAGCTGCGACGGCTGGCCATGTTGGAATGGACCTTTGCTGGAGGCGCTCTGATGATAAGTCGCGGAGAGGAGAAGGTGTGGTTTGGATCTGAATCCCCATCCCATTAAATAGGCGGCTCGTTTGTGCAGCTAGGGGTGTGAATGTAAAAATACCCCGACTTTTCGCATTCGTTTGATACGTGGAAGATGGCCATTATTGGGCGTGGAAGCCAAGGTGCGCTACATTACGAAAATCGGACATTATTCAGCAGGTACACGGAATTTGGAGAAGAACCCGCCTTGCAATGCCAAAGACAATCTGCGCGCCGGACTCGTCGTCATTGAAGCCTGGTTCGGGGGCTACTGAGGGAGTCCTGGATTAGGGGGTGTTCGGGTAGCCGAACTATACCTTCAGCCGGACTCCAGGACTATGAAGATACAAGATTGAAGACTTCGTCCCGTGTCCGGATGGGACTTTCCTTGGCGTGGAAGGCAAGCTTGGCGATGCGGATATTCAACATCTCCTACCATTGTAACCGACTTTGTCTAACCCTAACCCTCTCCGGTGTCTATATAAACCGGAGGGTTTTAGTCCGTAGGACAACTTCATCATACAACAATCATACCATAGGCTAGCTTCTAGGGTTTAGCCTCCTTGATCTCGTGGTAGATCTACTCTTGTACTACCTATATCATCAATATTAATCGAGTAGGACGTAGGGTTTTACCTCCATCAAGAGGGCCCGAACCTGGGTAAAACATTGTGTCCCTTGTCTCTTGTTACCATCCTCCTAGACGCACAGTTCGGGACCCCCTACCCGAGATCCGCCGGTTTTGACACCGACAGCCGTAATGGCCACCGGGGCATCGTCGCAGCTTAA
This sequence comes from Triticum urartu, assembly GCF_003073215.2. NCBI lineage: Eukaryota > Viridiplantae > Streptophyta > Magnoliopsida > Poales > Poaceae > Triticum > Triticum urartu. The sequence goes on from NW_024113649.1 coordinate 99,215, forward strand.
CTGATAGAACTGCCGGTCTATCAGTTCCACAGAGATAACCGGATCTTCTTCGAGTCCGGAGTCGATGGCCCGTTCTAGGTCCTCTGGTTGTGAAGAAGGGCTGCTGACCTCCTTTATGGCTTTTCGCAGTTCCTGCCGCAAGGTGGCAAGGTGAATACTTACGACTAAGAATGTGGGAAAATGGGAACAGGGAAATATAACTTACCCAGCTTGGAGGATTGTACATAGAGAATCCATCTCGTGGCTTGATGCGGGTGAACTCCTCTTCTTCGCCCTTGAACAGTTCGGACAGAATCGTCGCTAGAGCGGCAGCATTGTCCGGACCCTCACGCCCGCAGCGGGTGGCGTCATCCGCACCGTTATAACACCACAAGGGGTGCCCACGATATTGGAGTGGCTGCACTCCCCACATTATGCAAATCGACATAACTTCGATTATTGTCAATCCGGATCGAGCTAGTGCGTTGATCCGGTTCATCAGATAGAGGAATTCTCCCTTGTCTTCCGCCTGGGGGCTCCGTGGGCGCCAACTTCGGCGCTTCTTCAGAGGAGCATTGTTGAACTCGGGCAGACCTCGCCGAACAGGGTCCGGAAGGGGGACGTCCTGTTGGGGAACGTAGCAGAAATTCAAAATTTTCTACGCATCACCAAGATCAATCTATGGAGTAATCTAGCAACGAGGGGAAGGACAGTGCATCTACATACCCTTGTAGATCGCTAAGCGGAAGTGTTCAAGAGAATGGGGTTGATGGAGTCGTACTCGTCGTGATCCAAATCACCGGAGATCCTAGTGCCGAACGGACGGCACCTCCGCGTTCAACACACGTACAGCCCGACGATGTCTCCCACGCCTGGATCCAGCAAGGAGAGAGGGAGAGGTTGAGGAAGTCTCCATCCAGCAGCAGCACAACGGCGTGGTGGTGATGGAGGAGCGTGGCTATCCTGCAGGGCTTCGCCAAGCACCATGGGAGAGGAGAAGTACTTGGGAGAGGGGAGAGGGCTGCACCAAAGGCCAAGCTATGGCTGCCCTCCCACCCCCCACATATATATAGGGGCAAGGGAGAGGGGGGCCGGCCCCCTCAGATCCCATCTGAGGAGGGGGTGGCGGCCAAGGGGGGTTGCCTTGCCCCCCAAGGCAAGGGGGCGCCCCCCTTTAGGGTTCCCCCAAAACCCTAGGCGCATGGGCCCTAGGGGGGAGGCGCCCAGCCCACTAAGGGGCTGGTCCCTTCTCCACATACAGCCCATAGGGCCCTCCGGGCAGGTGGACCCTCCGGTGGACCCCCGGAACCCCTTCGGTGGTCCCGGTACAATGCCGGGAACCTCCCGAATTATTCCGGTGACCGTATGATGTTCTCCGGTCAATAACCAACAGCGGGATCTGGATACCCATGTTGGTTCCCACATGTTCCACGATGATCTCATCGGATGAACCACGATGTCAAGGACTTAATCAATCCCGTATACAATTCCCTTTGTCTAGCGGTATTGTACTTGCCCGAGATTCGATCGTCGGTATACCGATACCTTGTTCAATCTCGTTACTGGCAAGTCTCTTTACTCGTTCCGTAACACATCATCCCGTGATCAACTCCTTGATCACATTGTGCACATTATGATGATGTCCTACCGAGTGGGCCCAGAGATACCTCTCCGTCACACGGAGTGACAAATCCCAGTCTCGATTCGTGCCAACCCAACAGACACTTTCGGAGATACCTATAGTGCACCTTTATAGTCACCCAGTTACGTTGTGACGTTTGGTACACCCAAAGCATTCCTACGGTATCCGGGAGTTGCACAATCTCATGGTCTAAGGAAATGATACTTGACATTAGAAAAGCTTTAGCATACGAACTACACGATCTTTGTGCTAGGCTTAGGATTGGGTCTTGTCCATCACATCATTCTCCTAATGATGTGATCCCGTTATCAATGACATCCAATGTCCATGGTCAGGAAACCGTAACCATCTATTGATCAACGAGCTAGTCAACTAGAGGCTTACTAGGGACATGATGTTGTCTATGTATCCACACATGTATCTGAGTTTCCTATCAATACAATTATAGCATGGATAATAAACGATTATCATGAACAAGGAAATATAATAATAACCAATTTATTATTGCCTCTAGGGCATATTTCCAACAGTCTCCCACTTGCACTAGAGTCAATAATCTAGTTCTCATCGCCATGTGATTAACACTCACAGGTCACATTGCCATGTAACCAACATCCAAAGAGTTTACTAGAGTCAATAATCTAGTTCACATCACTATGTGATTAGCACTCAATGAGTTCTGGGTTTGATCATGTTGCTTATGAGAGAGGTTTTAGTCAATGGGTCTGAACCTTTCAGATCCGTGTGTGCTTTACAAATCTCTATGTCATCTCCTAGATGTAGCTACCACGTTCTATTTGGAGCTATTCCCAATAACTGTTCTAATTGGAGCTATTCTAAATTGTTGCTCCATTATACATATCCGGTATCTCTACTCAGAGCTATCCGGATAGGTGTTAAGCTTGCATCGACGTAACCCTTTACGACGAACTCTTTTACCACCTCCATAGTCGAGAAAATTCCTTAGTCCACTAGTTACTAAGGATAACTTTGACCGCTGTCCTGTGATCCATTCTTGGATCACTCTTGTACCCTTTCACTGACTCATGGCAAGGCACACTTCAGGTGCGGTACACAGCATAGCATACTGTAGAGCCTACATCTTAAGCATAGGGGACGACCTTCGTCCTTTCTCTCTATTCTGCTGTGGTCGAGCTTTAAGTCTTAACTTCATACCTTACAACTCAGGCAAGAACTCCTTCTTTGACTGATCCATCTTGAACACCTTCAAGATCATATCAAGGTATGTGCTCATTTGAAAGTACCATTAAGCGTTTTGATCTATCCTTATAGATCTTGATGCTCAATGTTCAAGTAGCTTAAACCAGGCTTTCCATTGAAAAACACTTTCCAAATAACCCTATATGCTTTCCAGAAATTCTACATCATTTCCGATCAACAATATGTTAACAACATATACTCATCAGAAATTCTATAGTGCTCCCACTCACTTCTTTGGAAATATAAGTTTCTCATGAACTTTGTATAAACCCAAAATCTTTGATCATCATCAAAGCATACATTCCAACTTCGAGATTCTTACTCCAGTCCTTAGAAGGATAGCTGGAGTTTTGCATACTTATTAGCATCTTTCAGGATTGACAAAACCTTCCGGTTGTATCACATACAACCTTTCCTCAAGAAAATCATCGAGGAAACAATGTTTTTTGACATCCTATCTGCAAGATTTCATAAATAATGCAGTAATCGCTAATATAATTCCAACAGACTTTTAGCATCGCTACGAGTGAGAAAGTCTCATCGTAGTCAACTCCTTGAACTTGTAAGAAAACATCTTAACGACAAGTCGAGCTTTCTTAATGGTGATACTTACCATCATCGTCCGTCTTCCTTTTAAAATCCATCTGCACTCAATAGCCTTACGATCATCGAGCCATTCTGCCAAAGTCTACACTTTGTTTTTATACATGGATCCTCTCTCAGATTTTATGGCCTCGAGCCATTTATCGGAATCCGGTCCCACCACCGCTTCTCCATAGCTCGTAGGTTCATTGTTGTCTAGCAACATGACTTCCAAGACAGGATTACGTACCATTCTGAAGTAGCACGCATCCTTGTCATCCCACGAGGTTTGGTAGTGACTTGATCCGAAGTCTTATGATCAATATCATAAGCTTCCACTTCAATTGGTGTAGGTGCCACAGGAACAACTCTTTGTGCCCTGCTATACACTAGTTGAAGTGACGGTTCAATCGAGTCTCCACCATCCTCCCACTCAATTCTTTCGAGAGAAACTTTTCCCCGAGAAAGGACCTGATTCTAGAAACAATCCCTTATTGCTTTCGGATCTGAGACAGGAGGTATACCCAACTGTTTTGGGTGTCCTATGAAGATGCACTTATCCGCTTTGGGTTCGAGCTTATCAGCCTGAAACCTTTCCACATAAGCACGCAGCCCCAAACTTTTAAGAAATGACAGCTTAGGTTTCTCTAAACCATATTTCATACGGTGTCATCTCATCGGAATTACGTGGTGCCCTATTTAAAAGTGAATGTGGTTGTCTCTAATGCCTAACCCATAAACTATCATGGTAATTCGATAAGAGACATCATGGTATGCATCATATCCAATAGGGTGCAGTTATGATGTTCGGACACACCATCACACTATGGTGTTCCAGGCTGTATTAGTGGTGAAACAATTTCCACAATGTCTTAATTCTGTGCCAAACTCGTAATTCGGATATTCATCTCTATGATCATATCATAGATCTTTTATCCTCTTGTCACGACGATCTTTCAACTTCACCCTGAAATTACTTGAACCTTTCAATAATTCAGACTCGTGATTCATCAAGTAAATATACTCAACATCTACTCAAATCATCTGTGAAGTAAAAACATAACGACATCCACTACACGCCTCAGCACTCATTGGACTGCACACATCAAAATGTATTACTTCCAACAAGTTGCTTTCTAGTTCCATTTTACTGAAACCGAGGCTTTCAGTCATCTTGCCCATGTGGTATGATTTGCATGTCTCAAGTGATTCAAAATCAAGTGAGTCCAAACGGTCCATTTGCATGGAGTTTCTTCATGCATATACACCAATAGACATGGTTCGCATGTCTCAAACTTTTCAAAACGAGTGAGCCCAAAGATCCATCAACATGGAGCTTCTTCATGCGTTTTATACCATTATGACTTACGTGGCAGTGCCACAAGTAGGTGGTACTATCATTACTATCTTTTGGCATGAACATGTGTATCACTACGATCGAGATTCAATGAACCATTCATTTTAGGTGCAAGACCATTTAAGGCATTATTCAAATAAACAGAGTAACCATTATTCTCCTTAAATGAATAACCGTATTGCGATAGACATAATCCAATCATGTCTATGCTCAACGCAAACACCAATCTCGATGGTAGAGGGAGCTTGTGATACTTGATCATATCAACATTGGAAACACTTCCAACACATATCGTCAGCTCACCTTTAGCTAGTCTCCGTTTATTCCGTAGCTTTTATTTCGAGTTACTAACACTTAGCAACCGAACCGGTATCTAATACCCTGGTGCTACTAGGAGTACTAGTAAAGTACACATCAACACAATGTATATCCAACATACTTCTGTCGACCTTGCCAGCCTTCTCATCTACCAAGTATCTAGGGTAATTCTGCTCCCGTGGCTGTTCCCCTTATTACAGAAGCACTTAGTCTCGGGTTTGGGTTCAACCTTGGGTTTCTCCACTAGGGCAGCAGCTGATTTGCCGTTTCATGAAGTATCCCTTCTTGCCCTTGCCCTTCTTGAAACTAGTGGTTTCACCAACCATCGACAATTGATGCTCCTTCTTGATTTCTACTTTTGTGGTGTCAAACATCGCGAATATCTCAAGGATCATCATATATGTCCCTGATATATTATAGTTCATCACGAAGCTCTAGCAGCTCAGTGGTAATGACTTCGGAGAAACATCACTGTCTCATCTGGAAGATCAACTCCCACTTGATTCAAATGATTGTTGTACCCAGACAATCTGAGCACAAGCTCAACAATTGAGCTTTTCTCCCTTAGTTTGCAGGCTAAGAAAATCGTTGGAGGTCTTATACCTCTTGACGCGGGCACGAGCCTGAAATCCCAATTTCAGCCCTCGAAACATCTCATATGTTTCGCGACGTTTCAAAACGTCTTCGGTGCCTCAACTCTAAACCGTTTAACTGAACTATCACGTAGTTATCAAAACGTGTATGTCAGATGTTCGCAACATCCACAGACAACGTTCGAGGTTCAGCACACTGAGCGGTGCATTAAGGACATAAGCCTTCTAAGAAGCAATGAGGACAATCCTCAGTTTATGGACCTAGTCCGCATAATTGCTACTATCAACTTTCAACTAAATTTTCTCTAGGAACATATCTAAACAGTAGAAGTGAAGCGCGAGCTACGACATAATTTGCGAAGATCTTTTGACTATGTTCAGGATAATTAAGTTCATCTTATGAACTCCCACTCAGATAGACATCCCTCTAGTCATCTAAGTGATTACATGATCCGAGTCAACTAGGCCGTGTCCGATCATCACGTGAGATGGACTAGTCATCATCGGTGAACATCTTCATGTTGATCGTATCTACCATACGACTCATGCTCGACCTTTCGGTCTCTTGTGTTCCGAGGCCATGTCTGTACATGCTAGGCTCGTCAAGTTAACCCTAAGTGTTTTGCATGTGTAAAACTGTCTTACACCCGTTGTATGTGAATGTAAGGATCTATCACACCCGATCATCACGTTGTGCTTCGAAACGACGAACTTTAGCAACGCTGCACAGTTAGGGGAGAACACATTCTTGAAATTGTTATGAGGGATCATCTTATTTACTACCGTCGTTCTAAGTAAACAAGATGTATAAATATGATAAACATCAGATGCAATCAAATAGTGACATGATATGGCCAATATCATATTGCTCCTTTTGATCTCCATCTTCGGGGCTCCATGATCATCATCGTCACCGGCATGACACCATGATCTCCATCATCATGATCTCCATCATCGTGTCTTCATGAAGTTGTCTCGTCAACTATTACTTCTACTACTACTACAGCTAACAGTTAGCAATAAAGTAAAGTAATTACATGACGTTTATGTTGACACGCAGGTCATAAATAAATTAAGACAACTCCTATGGCTCCTGCCGGTTGTCATACTCATCGACATGCAAGTCGTTATTACTATTACAAGAACAAGATCATCTCATACATCACATATATCATTCATCACATCCTTTGGCCATATCACATCACATAGCATACCCTGCAAAAACAAGTTAGACGTCCTCTAATTGTTGTTTGCATGTTTTACGTGGCTGCTATGGGTTTCTAGCAAGAACGTTTCTTACCTACGCAAAGACCACAACATGATATGCCAATTGCTATTTACCCTTCATAAGGACCCCTTTCATCGAATCCGATCCGACTAAAGTGGGAGAGACAGACACCCGCCAGCCACCTTATGCAACTAGTGCATGTTTGTCGGTGGAACCGGTCTCACGTAACCGTACGTGTAAGGTTGGTCCGGGCCGCTTCATCCCACAATGCCGCCGAATCAAGATTGGACTAGTAACGGTAAGCATATCGAACAAAATCAATGCCCACAACTACTTTGTGTTCTACTCGTGCATAGAATCTACGCAATAGACCTAGCTCATGATGCCACGTTGGGGAACGTAGCAGAAATTCAAAATTTTCTACGCATCACCAAGATCAATCTATGGAGTAATCTAGCAACGAGGGGAAGGAGAGTGCATCTACATACCCTTGTAGATCGCTAAGCGGAAGCGTTCAAGAGAACGGGGTTGATGGAGTCGTACTCGTCGTGATCCAAATCACCAGAGATCCTAGTGCCGAACGGACGGCACCTCCGCGTTCAACACACGTACAGCCTGACGATGTCTCCCACGCCTTGATCCAGCAAGGAGAGAGGGAGAGGTTGAGGAAGTCTCCATCCAGCAGCAGCACGACGACGTGGTGGTGATGGAGGAGCGTGGCTATCCTGCAGGGCTTTGCCAAGCACCATGGGAGAGGAGAAGTACTTGGGAGAGGGGAGAGGGCTGCACCAAAGGCCAAGCTATGGCTGCCCTCCCACCCCCCACATATATATAGGGGCAAGGGAGAGGGGGGGCGGCCCCCTCAGATCCCATCTGAGGAGGGGGTGGCGGCCAAGGGGGGTTGCCTTGCCCCCCAAGGCAAGGGGGCGCCCCCCCTTTAGGGTTCCCCCAAAACCCTAGGCGCATGGGCCCTAGGGGGAGGCGCCCAGCCCACTAAGGGGCTGGTCCCTTCTCCACATACAGCCCATAGGGCCCTCCGGGTAGGTGGACCCTCCGGTGGACCCCCGGAACCCCTTCGGTGGTCCCGGTACAATACCGGGAACCTCCCGAATTATTTCGGTGACCGTATGATGACTTCCCATATATAAATCTTTACCTTCGGACCATTCCGGAACTCCTCGTGATGTCCGGGATCTCATCCGGGACTCCGAACAACATTCGGTAACCACATAAAAACTTCCTTTATAACCCTAGCGTCATCGAACCTTAAGTGTGTAGACCCTACGGGTTCGGGAACCATGCAGACATGACCGAGACGTTCTCCGGTCAATAACCAACAGCGGGATCTGGATACCCATGTTGGTTCCCACATGTTCCACGATGATCTCATCGGATGAACCACGATGTCAAGGACTTAATCAATCCCGTATACAATTCCCTTTGTCTAGCGGTATTGTACTTGCCCGAGATTCGATCGTCGGTATACCGTTACCTTGTTCAATCTCGTTATCGGCAAGTCTCTTTACTCGTTCCGTAACACATCATCCCGTGATCAACTCCTTGATCACATTGTGCACATTATGATGATGTCCTACCGAGTGGGCCTAGAGATACCTCTCCGTCACACGGAGTGACAAATCCCAGTCTCGATTCGTGCCAACCCAACAGACACTTCCAGAGATACCTGTAGTACACCTTTATAGTCACCCAGTTACGTTGTGACGTTTGGTACACCCAAAGCATTCCTACGGTATCCGGGAGTTGCACAATCTCATGGTCTAAGGAAATGATACTTGACATTAGAAAAGCTTTAGCATACGAACTACACGATCTTTGTGCTAGGCTTAGGATTGGGTCTTGTCCATCACATCATTCTCCTAATGATGTGATCCCGTTATCAATGACATCCAATGTCCATGGTCAGGAAACCGTAACCATCTGTTGATCAATGAGCTAGTCAACTAGAGGCTTACTAGGGACATGATGTTGTCTATCTATCCACACATGTATCTGAGTTTCCTATCAATACAATTATAGCATGGATAATAAACGATTATCATGAACAAGGAAATATAATAATAACCAATTTATTATTGCCTCTAGGGCATATTTCCAACACGTCCTCCATATAAAACCATTCTGAAGGCCAGTCTTCGGACGGCTTCTTCGGGGTACCGGACAAATATCCGGTATCGGCGATGCGCCATACTTCGGCTCCGCCCACTTGATAAAGTGATTCCCTCTATGTGCGAGGGACAAGGCAAAATAGCCTTTTCCACAGCTCGAAGTGAGCCTCGCAGCCCAGGAACAACTCGCAAAGAGCAACATAGCCGGCGATGTGTAGGATGGAGGCAGGGGTGAGATTGTGTAGTTGGAGGCCGTAGAACTCCAGGAGCCCGCGGAGGAATGGATGAATTGGAAATCCGAGTCCCCTTAGTAAGTAAGGAACAAGGCAAACCCGTTCCCCCATGGAGGGACAGGGAAAGTTCTCCGCTTACTCCCCGCCGTTGTAGGTGGCGAGCCCGGCTCGAACGGGCACCATGTACGCCAGTGGGAGAAATCCCTTAGTCTGCAGCTCGACTAATCGACTGTGCGGGACTGAACACCTCTCAATCACCGGGCTTAGGGCTACGGGGTTGGAGGAGCTGCGGAGGTCGGCCATGCTGGAATGGATCTTTCCGAAGCACGCTCTGATGAATTCTCGCTGGGGGAGGATGATATGGATTGGATCTAAGAATCCCCATCCCTTTAATAGACAAATTATTTATCTGGCTAGGGGGCCAATGTAAAAACGCCCTGGCGCCTCGTATTCATTCGATGCGTGGGAGATAGCCCTTTTTAGGCACAAAAGCCAAGAGGTTCAACATTTATGGAGCCGTATAGTGCTTACGAACACTTGAAAGTTGGAGAAGAACCCTCCCTGCAATGCCGAAGACAACACTGCACGCTGGACTCGTCGTCATTGAAGCCTGGTTCGGGGGCTACTGAGGAAGTCCTGGATTAGGGGGTCTCCGGACAACCGGACTATATCCTTTGGCCGGACTGTTGGACTATGAAGATACAAGATTGAAGACTTCATCTCGTTTCCGGATGTGACTCTACTTGGCATAGAAGGCAAGCTAGGCAATATGGATATGTATATCTCCTCCTTTGTAACCAACCTTCTGTAACCCTAGCCCTCTCCGGTGTCTATATAAACCGGAGGGTTTTAGTCCGTAGGTCAACATACAATCATACCATAGGCTAGCTTCTAGGGTTTAGCCTCTCTGATCTCGTGGTAGATCTACTCTTGTACTACTCATATCATCAATATTAATCAAGCAGGACGTAGGGTTTTACCTCCATCAAGAGGGCCCAAACCTGGGTAAAACATTGTGTCCCCTACCTCCTGTTACCATCCGGCCTAGACGCACAGTTCGGGACCCCCTACCCGAGATCCGCCGGTTTTGACACCAACACTAACCATAGCATGAAACATATGGATCCAAATCAGCCCCTTACGAAGCAACACATAAACTAGGGTTTAAGCTTCTGTCACTCTAGCAACCAATCATCTACTTATTACTTCCCAGTGCCTTCCTCTAGGCCCAAATAATGGTGAAGTGTTATGTAGTCGACGTTCACATAACCCCACTAGAGGCTAGACAACATACATCTTATCAAAATATCAAACGAATACCAAATTCACATGACTACTCATAGCAAGACTTCTCCCTTGTCCTCAGGAACGAACGTAATTACTCACAAAGCATATTCATGTTCATAATCAGAGGGGTAATAATATGCATATAGGATCTGAACATATGATCTTCCACCAATTAATCCAACTAGCATCAACTACAAGGAGTAATCAACACTACTAGCAACCTACTAGCACCAATCACTAGTAGAAAAAGGGTCAAACGTGAAGCACATTAGTGCCGGTTTGAATTTGAGCCGGCACTAATGTGTTCATTAGTGCCGGTTCCAACGGCTAGCCGGGCCACTCTCATTAGTACAGGTTCGTGGCGAACCTTTAGCACCGGTTCGTGCCACGAACCGGTACTAATGAGAGTGGTGGCAGGATGTTCTCAGTCTGGGGCCCCTCCAGCACCTTTAGTACCGGGTCGTATCACGAACCGGTACTAAAGGTCGTCCTACATAGACCCTTCGTCCACCCGAGCTCGCTTTGTTCTTCCCATTTCCCCTCTCCTCTCTGTTCTTTTCCCTCTTCCTCTCAAGCTCATCACACATTTTGCCCAAAATTTGTCAAGATTTGAAGGCCCCCATCCATTCAAATGATCACAAAGGTTAGCAACTTTTTCCTTTCATCTCTCATTGCTAGATTAGCTCGTGCAATGCTTTATATAGTGATTGATTTTTGAGTTTAGTAATTTGGGAGGAATTATATATATGTGCTAGTATTTGATTTATATGCAATATGAGGTAAAAAATAACACTTAGTTTGCATATGTAGGTGTGGTTTACTTAGTACCTTCTAAATCTCCGTCGTAACCACTGTCGATCGCTCGCAACGTCCCGTTGCCGGCACCACCTTGTGGTGAGCCTCTTGTTCATGAAGTTTTATATAAAAAATTGATGTTTGTGTGATTTGGATATATAGTTACTCGTATAATTATCTTACCCATACGTTGTTTGTTATACATAGTGCCATGGTTTTGATATCCGTCCCCGTCGGCCCTCGTCCAAGTTATGATTCGGATGTGGTATATTCTCTTTTAAAACTATTCATTGCATTTTGTGTTTATGACAAATTATGCCCACCAAGTTGACATAAATATTTGTATGTAGGAGGTAGTTGAACCGGAAATTCCAACCGACCCTATTGTCGAGAGGTTAAATTTAGTTGAAAGAGAAAACGAGGATTTGAAGGAAAAATTGAAAAGAATTGAGGGGGAGAAGATGGAATTGGAGTTGCATGTTGCCGATGTAGTCGATGATCACAAGATTAAGATGGAGAAAATGCGCTTGAAGATTATAAAGATTAGAAAATATGCCATTCATAGTGAGGCTGTGTATCATTATGCTGTTGGATCAATTGTTACCTTAGTTGCGATCTTGATCGCATTTGTTGTTGCATTGAAATTCTTTAGCTAGAGAGTTATTTGTTTGTTGCATTTAAGTGTTGTATGATCTTTATGTATGAACTTTATGTATTGTATTAATTTGATGTTTTCGGTGCTGTGTATTGAAGATGAGCCGGCAATGGATGTACGATGGCCGATGCTCTCCCGAGTTCATTAATGGCGTGCGTACTTTTCTGCTTGCGGCTGAGGCAAACAAGCGAGCGGATGGTTTTATGCCTTGTCCATGTGTTGGCTGTAAGAATGGTCACAATTACTCTACGTCAAGAACCATTCACGTCCACCTGTTTGAGTCCGGTTTCATGCCCCACTATAATGCTTGGACCAAGCATGGACAAAGAGGGGTTATGATGGAAGACAATGAAGAAGAAGAGGAGGACGACAGCTATCCTGGCCATGGGTTCCCTGAATACGATGATACAACAATGAGGGAAGAAGCTGAGCCGGTAATGCGGGAAGAAGCTGAGCCGGCAATGCGGGAAGAAGCTGAAGAAGAGGCATCGGATGAGCCCGTTGATGATCTAGGTCGGGCCATTGCCGCTGCAAAGAGAAACTGCGCAAGTGATTTGGAGAAGAAGAAGTTCTTTTTTGAATATTTACTGTAGGGTAAAAACCCCACAGCCCTTTATTCCAGTCACCCAAAAAACAAACTGTACAGAAAGGGAAGAAAAGATTACAGACCTAAACTAAAGGGAAGAAGAACTTACAATTACATAAGGGAGTTGACCCAATCTACAAGCCTAGACTTATAGCTATCCTTAAACCTATGTGACAGGAGTAGAATATCATGTACAAAACTGCCCCTCCAGGCAGCAAAAGTAGCCTGGACGCCCCTGAAAGTTCTCCCATTTCTTAGAATCCAGATATTCCAAGCAGCTGTGAGTATAACTTCAAAGAAGAAAGGATGCCCAAATCTCTGCCTTGCTTGGGATATACTTTGCTGAATAGTAGAACCGTGTGACCAATCAACCTGCAGGTAGTTCCAAACCCTGACACTGAAGTTACATCCAAAAAAAAGATGAGCTCTGTCTTCCCAAACATAGGCATTACAGATGACACAGAGCTTATCAGCCGTAGAGGACCTCGAGTGCCTGCGTACTAGCATGTCCTTAGTGTTGAGCCTGTCAAAAAAGAGAAGCCAGCCAAAAACCTTGATTTTCATAGTACATCTACTTTGCCAAAGCCACTTGCAAGGCTGAATAGTTGGTAGGTGCGTGTGCATGATGTCATAGAAGCTCTTTGCAGAGTACTGACCATATTTACTAGGCCAAATCCAAACATCAGGCAATGTTGGATCGCGCTGGAGATGCAACAACCATGCTTCCAAGGTTTCTAGTTCTGTAGCTGCCTGTTGAGAAATTGGCAGATAGAACATGGAAAACAAATCCTGAGTTTGTAAGAACTCCCGGACAGAAACCTTATCATCCAAAACAAATGAAAAAAGCCTTGGCAATCTGAGGCGAAGTGGTCTTGAAGAACCCCCTACATGCCAAGCATCCAGCCAAAAGAGAGCAGAATCACCCATATTGACTTGTACCGAAGCAATGGACGTATATGTGTCAGCAAGCTTTAGAATGTCTTTCCACCAAAAAGAGCCAGTTAGGACTGTTGCATGGGGCACTACTCCATCATAATAGCTATCCCAAATCAGTTGCACCCAAGGGACCTGGTGTTTGTTGTAGAACTTATGCATGTGTTTGAGGAGCAGACCTTGATTTTGGACATTGAGGTTTAAAATGCCAAGACCTCCCTTATCCTTCGGCCTACACACTAAATCCCAGGCAGCAAGTGATTGCTTAGGCGCCTCAGAATTTCCTCTCCATAGGCACTGCCTGAAAATCCTATCCAACTGTTTGATAATACCAAGTGGAATATTCAAACTACAGAGGAAATAGATGGGCATGGAAGTAAGTACAGATGTGAGCAATTGCAACCTGGATCCTTGGTTGAGCATGGCAGAACTGACAGATAATCTCCTTTCAACACTATCCACTAGGGGCATGAAATCAATGATTCTAGGTCGTGTAGTGCCAAGTGGCAAACCCAGATATGTGAAAGGTAATTGCTCTAGCTTACATCCCAGAATGGAAGATAGTCTCTGTGCCTCAGTTGGATCAACATTAAGTGGTAAGTGGCACCATTGATGATTTAGCAAAATTAACCTTTAGGCCCGTGGACTGTTGAAATATGTGAAGCATATTCTGAAGAGCTATCAACTGTTCCTCAACTGCAGAAAGGATAATTATTGTGTCATCTGTGTACTGAATGATGGGAAAATCTGAGTCCTGAGATGGGATGGGTAGTGTTAGAACTCCCTTAGCCAGCATGTCATTGACCACGGATTGCAGTAAGTCAGCAGTAATAACAAATAAAAGGGGGGATAATGGATCCCCCTGTCTGACCCCACATTTACATTGAAACTGCTTTCCAGGTACCCCATTAAGCAAAACAGATGAGGATCCGGAGGAGAGAATCTCTTTAATCCAAGAAAACCATTTGGCATCAAAACCTTTGTGCTGGAGAACTTGTAAGATGAGCTCATGTTCCACTGTGTCAAAAGCTTTAGCAAAATCCAATTTCAGAATTATAATTGGCCTTTTTGATTGGTTGCATTGATGTATATATTCAAAAGCCCAAGCGAGACAATCCTGGATGGCTCTGTTCTTTACAAATCCATATTGATTCTTATGGATGCATTGCAGAATGACTTTCTGAAGCCTATTGGCTAAGAGCTTAGTGAGAAACTTGAGGCATGTGTTAGTGAGAGAGATGGGTCTAAAATCCTCAGGTCCCTCGGGAGATAGCATCTTTGGAATTAAGGTAATAAGGGATCCATTAATATTTTCCAAAGAAAGCCTTCCATCATAAAAACCCTGAATGAGAGCCAGGAAATCCTTCTCAATGATGGGCCAGCACTTCTTAACAAAAAGACCATTAAAACCATCCGGCCCAGGAGCTCGATCAGTCGGGAACTCCTTAAGGACAGTGTTGATTTCCTTAGTAGAAAACGGTTCAGACAGAATGCTAAGGCCGCCAACAGGTTGCATAAGAGCTGGTAAATTAAAGCCCATAGTAATACCTTGGGCCTGGCCCATTCTGCTTTTAAAAGAAGACCAGAGGATTCCCGCCATTTGAGAATGATCAGAAACTAGGTCCGCTCCTGCAACCGAGAGGCTGGCAATCGTGTTCCTGCGAAGGCGTTCTGAAGCCATTGCACGAAAGAACTTAGAGTTCTCCTCTCCCACCTTAATATAACGGATTGTACACCTCTGCTTCCAATAAATGTAATGAATGCGAAGCAGATTCTCATGGTGCAATTTGACGATCTTCCGAAAGTTAAATTCAGGTGTGGTGAGGGGCCGTAGTTCTTCCAGGTTATCAAAGAAAAGAATTACATGAGAACAGTCCATTGTCAGTTGCTTTAGGGCCGACAGGTTTTTGCTCCAAGCCTTGAGGGCAGAACGCAGGCGCTTAAACTTGGTTGTCAGGACGGGAGAGGGGGATAGATCAGCAAACACTGGCTGGTTCCACGAAAGCGTGACACAGTCCATAAACCCTGGCATATCCACCCAATAATTCTCAAACCTGAAGACTCTGGATTTAGGTATATTGGTGTCAATTGAAACCACGCAGGGGACATGATCAGATGACGTTTTTGCCAGGGGTAGAACAACAGTATTTGGGTAGATAGAAATCCAGTCAGAGGTGGTAAAAAACCAATCAAGCTGTTCAAGCAATGGCTGTTCCTGCATATTGGACCAAGTAAAACTCCGGCCCTTTAGCGGCAATTCTAGCAAACCCAAGTGGCCAATAATCTCATTAAAGAGGAAGATGTCATTAACATCACCTCCTGGCCTGTTCCTATTCTCAAAGGAACGAATGAAGTTGAAATCCCCCAGAAGCAACCAGTTCTCGTCAGTGGGGATATTAAGATGATAGAGCCAACTAACAAAATTATCCCTTGGGGGGCCATCACAAGGCCCATAAACGGACACTAGGGTCCATTTCTCAGAATTATGAACTGACTGAAAAGAGACTACAATGCCGAAGCTCTGAATTTGAACAAGCATCCCTTCGAAGATGGACGAGTTCCAAACCACAAGGATGCCACCAGAAGCACCAATGGCCGGGGCAAACACAAAAGTATCAAAACGCCGAGGACAGAAAGATCTAAATTTCCGAATATCAAAATCAACACACTTTGTTTCTTGCAAGCAAACTATGGAGCATTGGCTCTCTTCAATCTTTGCTCACACATCACGCTGACGAGCCTCTGAATTCAGGCCACGGACATTCCAACAAAGCACACGCCAATTACGATAAGTTGTACTATCCATAAAGAGCTTGCAACGATAAGATACTGTCAGGCATAACCTAGCAGTTTGACAGACCACAGGCGCACAATCCAAAAGCGCATACAGTGCAACAAGTTCAGATAAAGTATAACAGAAACAAAGCCCATGCCAGGCAAGACCCCCCTGGCACCAATACGGAGACCTAGGTTTACTCATCATCAGGCACCGGGGCAGAAGAGGAGTTCTTAGGAGGAGCCATAAGCTTCTCCATAGTCAGATGTTCCGCTAAAATACCCAGACGAGCGCCGACTGCCTGCAGATCAGCGATGGATGTTGGTGGAGGTACCGCCTGTGCTGCGTCTTCATGAACATCTGAGTCCTCCACTGTTGGCTTGGTCTTCTTGGCCCTCGGGCGGCGCAATGCAGAGGATTTTGCAGGGATGGCTGAACTTGGTTTGTAACCAGAAGCCTTAGCAGCGCTGCGCGTCATGCGCCTGACAGAAAAGTCCGGAATTGGAGCAACAGTCACGAGCGACTGACGACCTCGTCTGGCCTCACGGCTACGCTTGCCAAGCACTGGAGTAAGAACGGACGTGAACTGGAAGTCATCATCTTTCTGTGGCACATCATCACTGGTATGCTGCACAGGATCAGCCTGCTCATGGGAAGAGACAGGATCAATTTCCTCAATAACCACAGACGAGCGAGGCGCGGGAGGATTGCAATGCGTCATCAAAAGCTCAAAAGAAGAAGCATAATGCTCAGGCAAAACACAGGTGCTGAGTTGAGACTGCCATTGTTGATGTGCTGATAATGAAAAAGGCACTTTCCTGATGAAAAATTCAGGCAGCAGTGAACGAAAAGACCTCTCCCAGATAAGTTGCGGAGGAAGTACAGGACCATAAACCACACGAACAAGTCCCAGTTGAATTGGATCAAGAGGAACCACTGGGTGCTGTGGCACAACATGATGGACAGGCTGCTGAACCTCCTCTAAATCCATCTCATTATCAGAGTCCAAGGAGGGGTTGAGGACCATGGAATTCTGCTCCTGAATTATATCCTGCTGCTGACCGGGATCACCCCCATGCTGTTGCTGGGGCTGTTGAGCCTGCTCTTCCCAAGGGCCCCATCCAACATCATTGGGGTTGTTAGCTTCATTGACATTACCCCAGCCATCCACATTGTTACCCTGGTTTGGATTATGATGAGGAGGAACGGCATTCCAACCAAGGGCAGGGTACGGTGGCATTGCCCAGAAGGGCTGCGGTGGATTGACGCCTGGCATAGGGTGTGGGTTGCCGTCAAGGGGCATTGGGTCTTCGTCGGCAGGTATCATAGCATCCGCAAATTCTCCAGTCAAGATGAAACAAGCTGCCGTCCAAGATACAACGGCGCCACCCCAGTTCGAAAAGTCCCGAAAAACCACAGAACGAGGCACTAATGCATTATCAGGAAAAGAAGCTCTGACCAGGGATCGAACTAGACGTCGATCCGTCTGGTTCCAGTAGTGAAACTGGCCAAAAGTGCCAACAACCTCGGCCAAGCAATGCGTGTTGCGATAATCAAGAGGCACTCCAATAAACATGAGCCAGCCCGTTCTATGACCATGAATAGCTCTGAAACCCTCCCCCTGGTCGTGTGGGATAAACCTGACAAAAAACTCCTCTCCATCTTCATCCACACCAAGGGGAAAAGGAGGGTGCTGAGTAAACGAACCCCTCACAACAGGATCCTCCATCTCAAAAAGCCCGACTCCTTGGAACCAAGTCTGAGCAGATAACACCGGAATATGCTGAGTGTGTGTAAGAAAATCAAGAACCTGCTGTCGACGGATAGCAACCAGGTGTGCTTCTGGTATTGGTTCAACGATTGCGACCATGTACCTCTCATGGTTGCGGGGGGGCTTGATGGCAGGCGTGTAGAAGGTCCTCGGGAGCCGATCTTCGTCGCCGTCAACGACATCATATCCAGCCGGAACAAAGCGATGCGGGTCAATCGCATAGACCGCCATTGGCGAGGATGACGATGCAACTGAGGGCACGGCGGATGCAGGGGCGTCCGGCGGAGATTGTGAGCTCGGCGGTGCTGGGTGGGAGACGGCCGATTGGGGTTTTTTGGGAGGTGAAGGCGTCGGTTTTGGTGAAACCGAAGAGGCGAGAGAGTTTCCCTGCTTGGCGCGGGCTCCAAAGCCTTTGGATGGGACTTTGGGCACCCAGAGAGGAGAATCGGGTGGTTGGCCGGTGCAGTCCCGCTTAATGTGACCAGACCGGAAACAATTCCTACATCGAATCCTATTAGTACAGGTCTCTGGCTGGTGGCCCATACCCAAGCATTTCTGACAGTCCCAAAACGCAGCAGCCATATTTTCAATCATCTCGTCAAAGCTCTGTAAATCCCTGACAACATCCTGCGGCGATGGGGGAGATAGCTCGAAAACTGTGGAGTCACGTTGGGCCAAACTATCCTCTTCATCATCAGAAATTTCAATGGGATGAGAGGAGGAGTATGTGGGCTGAGATGTAGGCCCAGAGCCTGCTAGAGGTGGAGAATCCGGAATGTCCACAAAGTCCGGTCCAATAAACTTCAAACCAGCAGGAGATCCGGAGCTGCCGCCAACAGCCAGCGGAGAGTCCGGAGAAGGTTGAAACGAGCCAAAAAGGATCGCCGGAGGAGGCGAGCTAACTGCGGCCATCACCGGAGATGAGGGGCCTGATGCTTCTTGGGTTGAAACCTGATAACCAGCCTCACGGACCGTCAATACTTCTGAGGGCGTGGGATGATAACTATAACCCTTACGAGCAGGATATTTGAGAAACGTAGCAAAACGTAGCGATTTCTTTGTGTGACCAGAGGTAGATCGGTCACGCATTGAGGATTTGCTAGGAATATGATTCATGGCCTGCATCCCTAATAAAGCCCTACGTTTTGTTGGACTAACTAAGGTCCATTCCTGCTGGCATTCAGTCTGCCACAGACGGAATTCTTTCTCCCAATCTGGACCACCATGGCCCCAGAGATGAAAATAGCACTTGAAAAGGTTGCAGACAAAGCTACGCTGGTGCAGAATGAAAAACCCAACTTGCTTGCAGGAGACCGTGAAAGAAAAAACCCGATCATTAAGGTACGATACCTTGAGATAGGAGCAATAACCACCAATTGCAGATTCAAGGGCGAGGCCAACATTATCCTCATCCAGACGAAAAGAGTGCCTGGCAAAAGAGACCACCATCGTGAAGTGCCCCGAGTCCGAGGTCGGATGCACAGATCGGTTGAAAGTGCGCTGGATCTCAGCCGCCAAAGCCATCCCCGGGTTAAAGTCCAAACCCAATGAGATGGAGGCATGCACCGCCATGGAGAAGAAGAAGTTGCAGCGCATGTTAGAGGATCACAAAAAATTGTTGTACCCGAATTGCGTAGGTGACAAGAAAAAGTTGGGCACCACACTGGAATTGCTGCAATGGAAGGCAGAGAATGGTGTATCTGACAAGGGATTTGGAAAGTTGCTGGTAATGATAAAGGATATGCTTCCAATGGACAACGAATTGCCAGAGAGTACGTACGAAGCGAAGAAGGCTGTCTGCCCTCTAGGGTTAGAGGTGCAGAAGATACATGCATGCCCTAATGATTGCATCCTCTACCGTGGTGAGTACGAGGATTTGAACACTTGCCCGGTATGCGGTGCATTGCGCTATAAGATCAGCTGCGATGACCCTGGTGATGTCGAGGGCGAGCGCCCCAGGAAGAAGATTCCTGCCAAGGTGATGTGGTATGCTCCTATAATACCACGGTTGAAACGTTTGTTCCAAAACAAAGAGCATGCCAAGGTGATGCGATGGCACAGAGAAGAACGTAAGAAAGACGGAAAGTTGAGAGTACCCGCTGACGGGTCGGAGTGGAGAAAAATCAAAAGAAAGTACGGGAAGGAGTTTGCAAATGACACAAGGAACGTATAGTTTGGTCTAAGCGCAGATGGCATTAAACCTTTTGGGGAGCAGAGCAGCAACCATAGCACCTGGCCTGTGACTCTATGTTTGTATAATCTTCCTCCTTGGTTGTGCATGAAGCGGAAGTTCATTATGATGCCAGTGCTCATCCAAGGCCCTAAGCAACCCAGCAACGACATTGATGTGTACCTAAGGCCATTAGTTGAAGAACTCTTGCAACTTTGGAATGGAACAGGTGTACGTGCGTGGGATGAGCACATGGGGGAAGAATTTGACCTAAAGGCGTTGTTGTTCGTGACCATCAATGATTGGCCTGCTCTCAGTAACCTTTCAGGACAGACAAACAAGGGATACCGCGCATGCACGCACTGTTTGGATGATACCGACAGTATGTATTTGGCCAATTGTAAGAAGAATGTGTACCTGGGACATCGTCGATTTCTTCCAAGCAGGCATCCCGTAAGAAAGAAAGGCAAGCATTTCAAAGGTGAGGCGGATCAACGGACGAAGCCTCGCCACCGTACTGGTGCAGATGTACATGATATGGTCAAGGATTTGAAGGTGGTCTTTGGAAAGGGTCCTGGTGGACAACCTGTTCCGAATGACGCTGGCGGACGCGCACCCATGTGGAAGAAGAAATCTATATTTTGGGACCTGCCCTATTGGAAAGACCTAGAGGTCCGCTCCGCAATCGACGTGATGCACGTGACGAAGAATCTTTGTGTGACCCTGCTTGGCTTCTTGGGCATGTATGGGAAGACAAAAGATACACCTGAGGCACGGGAGGACCAGCAATGTATGCACGGAAAAGACGGCATACATCAGGGTCATGCAAGCTACGCTCTTACCAAAGAAGAGAAGGAAATCTTCTTTGAATGCCTGCTCAAAATTAAGGTACCGTCTGGCTTCTCATCGAATATAAAGGGAATAATAAACATGGCAGAGAAAAAGTTCCAGAACCTAAAGTCTCATGACTACCACGCGATTATGACGCAACTGCTTCCGGTTGCATTGAGGGGGCTTCTACCGGAAAACGTTCGATTAGCCATTGTGAAGCTATGTGCATTTCTCAATGCAATCTCTCAGAAGGTAATCGATTCAGAAATCATACCAAGGTTAGAGAATGATTTGGTGCAATTTCTTGTCAGTTTCGAGTTGGTGTTCCCACCAACCTTCTTCAACATCATGACGCACGTCCTAGTTCACCTATGCGAAGAGATTAACATTTTGGGTCCTGTATTTCTACACAATATGTTCCCCTTTGAGAGGTTCATGGGAGTCTTAAAGAAATATGTTCATAACCGTGCTAGGCCAGAAGGAATCATCTCCAAGGGCCATGAAAATGAGGAGGTCATTGAGTTTTGTATTGACTTTATTCCTGACCTTAAGCCGATTGGTGTTCCTGAATCGCGGCATAAGGGCAGACTGGATGGAAAAGGCACTCTAGGAGGGGAACAAATAATATGTATGGACGGACATTCTCTCACTGAAGCACACTACACAGTTCTACAGAATTCCGCCTTGGTGGCTCCGTATATGGATGAACACAAGAACTTGCTACGCTCCAAACACCTGGAGCGGTCTGAAGACTGGATTACACGTGAACAAACCAGGAGTTTCGCCAGCTGGTTGCAGACACGTACCATGCATGACGCCTCTATTCAAGATGACATGTACTTGTTGTCCTAGTTACCATCTTCGAATATAATGACTTTCAAAGGGTACGAGATAAATGGTAATACATTTCACACGATCACCCAAGATAAGAAGTGCACCAACCAAAACAGTGGTGTCCGCTTTGATGCAGAAACCAAGACGGGAAAGGAAACATATTATGGTTATATACAGGACATATGGGAACTTGACTATCGACGTGGTTTGAAGGTCCCTTTGTTTCGGTGCAAATGGGTCAATATGACACGAGGCGGGGTAACAGAAGACCCGCAGTACGGAATCACAACAGTGGATCTCAACAATCTTGCGCATGCAGACGAACCATTCGTCCTAGCCAATGATGTGGCACAGGTTTTCTATGTGAAGGACATGTCAGACCGCATAACAACATACGTTGTTCCCTTTGTCATCGGTATGTTACTTGCTCGAGATTCGATCGTCGGTATCCAATACCTAGTTCAATCTCGTTACCGGCAAGTCTCTTTACTCGTTCTGTAATACATCATCCCGCAACTAACTCATTAGTTGCAATGCTTGCAAGGCTTATGTGATGTGCATTACCGAGAGGGCCCAGAGATACCTCTCCGACAATCGGAGTGACAAATCCTAACCTCAAAATACGCCAACCCAACATCTACCATTGGAGACACCTGTAGAGCTCCTTTATAATCACCCAGTAACGTTGTGACGTTTGGTAGCACACAAAGTGTTCCTCCAGCAAACGGGAGTTGCATAATCTCATAGTCATAGGAACATGTATAAGTCATGAAGAAAGCAATAGCAACATACTAAACGATCGGGTGCTAAGCTAATGGAATGGGTCATGTCAATCAGATCATTCAACTAATGATGTGACCTCGTTAATCAAAAATCAACTCTTTGTTCATGGTTAGGAAACATAACCATCTTTGATTAACGAGCTAGTCAAGTAGAGGCATACTAGTGACACTCTGTTTGTCTATGTATTCACACATGTATTATGTTTCCGGTTAATACAATTCTAGCATGAATAATAAACATTTATCATGATATAAGGAAATAAATAATAACTTTATTATTGCCTCTAGGGCATATTTCCTTCAGTCTCCCACTTGCACTAGAGTCAATAATCTAGATTACATTGTAATGATTCTAACACCCATGGAGTCTTGGTGTTGATCATGTTTTGCTCGTGAGAGAGGCTTAGTGAACGGGTCTGCAACATTCAGATCCATATGTATCTTGCAAATCTCTATGTCTCCCTCCTTGACTTGATCGCGGATGGAATTGAAGTGTCTTTTGATGTGCTTGGTTCTCTTGTGAAAGCTGGATTCCTTTGCCAAGGCAATTGCACCAGTATTGTCACAAAAGATTTTCATTGGACCCGATGCACTAGGTATTACACCTAGATCGGATATGAACTCCTTCATCCAGACTCCTTCATTTCCTGCTTCCGAAGCAGCTATGTACTCCGCTTCACACGTAGATCCCGCCACGACGCTTTGCTTGGAACTGCACGAACTGACAGCTCAAGCATTTAATAAAAATATGTATCCGGTTTGTGACTTAGAGTCATTCGGATCGGTGTCAAAGCTTGCATCGACGTAACCGTTTACGATGAGCTCTTTGTCACCTCCATAAACGAGAAACATATCCTTAGTCCTTTTCAGGTATTTCAGGATGTTCTTGGCCGCTGTCCAGTGATCCACTCCTGGATTACTTTGGTACCTCCCTGCTAAACTAATAGCAAAGCAAACATCAGGTCTGGTACACAGCATTGCATACATGATAGAACCTATGGCTGAAGCATAGGGAATGACTTTCATTTTCTCTCTATCTTCTGCAGTGGTCGGGCATTGAGTCTGACTCAACTTCACACCTTGTAACACAAGCAAGAACCCTTTCTTTGCTTGATCCATTTTGAACTTCTTCAAAACTTTATCAAGCTTTGTGCTTTGTGAAAGTCCAATTAAGCGTCTTGATCTATCTCTATAGATATTGATGCCCAATATATAAGCAGCTTCACCGAGGTCTTTCATTGAAAAATTCTTATTCAAGTATCCTTTTATGATATTCAGAAATTCAGTATCATTTCCGATCAACAATATGTCATCTACATATAATATCATAAATGCTATAGAGCTCCCACTCACTTTCTTGCAAATACAGGCTTCTCCAAAGGTATGTATAAAACCATATGCTTTGATCACACTATCAAAGCGTATGTTCCAACTCCGAGAGGCTTGCACCAGTCCATAAATGGATCGTTGGAGCTTGCACACTTTGTTAGCACCTTTTGGATCGACAAAACCTTCTGGTTGCATCATATACAACTCTTCTTTAAGATATCCATTAAGGAATGCAGTTTTGACATCCATTTGCCAAATTTCATAATCATAAAATGCGGCAATTGCTAACATGATTCTGACGAACTTAAGCATCGCTACGGGTGAGAAGGTCTCATCATAATCAACTCCTTGAACTTGTCAAAAACCTTTTGCAACAAGTCGAGCTTTGTAGACAGTAACATTACCGTCAGCGTCAGTCTTCTTGAAGATCCATTTATTCTCTATGGCCTGCCGATCATCGGGCAAGTCAACCAAAGTCCACACTTTGTTCTCTTACATGGATCCCATCTGAGATTTCATGGCCTCAAGCCATTTTGCGGAATCTGGGCTCATCATCGCTTCCTCATAGTTCGTAGGTTCGTCATGGTCAAGTAACATGACCTCCAGAACATGATTACCGTACCACTCTGGCGCGGATCTTACTCTGGTTGACCTATGAGGTTGGGTAGTAACTTGATCAGAAGTTTCATGATCATCATCATTAGCTTGCTCACTTACTAGTGTAGGAATCACTGGAACTGATTTCAGTGATGAACTACTTTCCAATAAGGGAGCAGGTATAATTACCTCATCAAGTTCTACTTTCCTCTCACTCACTTCTTTTGAGAGAAACTCCTTCTCTAGAAAGGATCCATTCTTAGCAACGAATATCTTGCCTTCAGATCTGTGATAGAATGTGTACCCAACAGTCTCCTTTGGGTATCCTATGAAGACACATTTCTCTGATTTGGGTTCGAGCTCATCAGGTTGAAGCTTTTTCACATAAGCATCGCAGCCCCAAACTTTAAGAAACTAAAATTTGGGTTTCTTGCCAAACCACAGTTCATAAGGTGTCGTCTCAACGGATTTAGATGGTGCCATATTTAACGTGAATGCAGCTGTCTCTAAAGAATAACCCCAAAATGATAGCGGTAAATCAGTAAGAGACATCATAGATCGCACCATATCTAGTGAAGTATGATTACGACGTCCGGACACACCATTACGATGTGGTGTTCCGGGTGGCGTGAGTTGCGAAACTATTCCGCATTGTTTCAAATGAAGACCAAACTCGTAACTCAAATATTCTCCTCCACGATCAGATCATAGAAACATTATTTTCTTGTTACGATGATTTTCCACTTCACTCTGAAATTCTTTGAACTTTTCAAATGTTTCAGACGTATGTATCATTAAGTAGATAAACCCATATTTGCTCAAATCATCTGTGAAGGTGAGAAAATCACGATATCCGCCGTGAGCCTCAATGATCTTTGGACCACATACATCAGTATGTATGATTTACAATAACTCTGTTGCTCGCTCCATTGTTCTGGAGAACGAAGTTTTAGTCATCTTGCCCATGAGGCATGGTTCGCAAGTACCAAGTGATTCATAATCAAGTGATTCTAGAAGTCCATCAGAATGGAGTTTCTTCATGCGCTTTACACCAATATGACCCAAACGGTAGTGCCACAAGTAAGTTGAAGTATCATTATCAACTCTGCATCTTTTGGCTTCAATACTATGAACATGTGTATCACTACTATCAAGATTTAGTAAAAATAGACCACTCATCAAGGGTGCATGACCAAAAAAGATATTACTCATATAAATAGAACAACCATTATTCTCTGATTTAAATGAATAACCGTCTCACATCAAACTAGATCCAGATATAATGTTCATGCTCAATTCTGGCACCAAATAACAATTATTTAGGTCTAAAACTAATCCCGAAGGTAGATGTAGAGGTAGCGTGCCGACGGCGATCACATCGACTTTGGAACCATTTCCCACGCGCATCGTCACCTCGTCCTTAGCCAATCTTCACTTAATCCGTAGCCCCTGTTTTGAGTCGCAAATATTAGCAAATGAACCAGTATCAAATACCTAGGCGCTACTGCGAGCATAAGTAAGGTACACATCAATAACATGTATACCAAATATACCTTTCACTTTGCCATCCTTCTTCTCCGCCAAATACTTGGGGCAGTTCCGCTTCCAGTGACCAGTCCCAGAAAAGTGTCTTGATGACCCACAAGTGTAGGGGATCTATCGTAGCTTTTCGATAAGTAAGAGTGTTGAACCCAACGAGGAGCAGAAGGAAATGATAAGCAGTTTTCAGTAAGGTATTCTCTGCAAGCACTAAAATTATCGGTAATAGATAGTTTTGTGATAAGGTAATTTGTAACGAGTAGCAAGTAATAAAAGTAAATAAGGTGCAGAAAGATGGCCCAATCCTTTTTGTAGCAAAGGACAAGCCTGGACAAACTCTTATATGAAGGAAAGCGCTCCCGAGGACACATGGGAATTATCGTCAAGCTAGTTTTCATCACGTTCATTTGATTTGCGTTTGGTACTTTGATAATTTGATATGTGGGTGGACCGGTGCTTGGGTACTGTCATTACTTGGACAAGCATCCCACTTATGATTAACCCCCATTGCAAGCATACGCAACTACAACAGAAGTATTAAGGTAAATCTAACCATAGCATGAAACATATGGATCCAAATCAGCCCCTTACGAAGCAACACATAAACTAGAGTTTAAGCTTCTGTCACTCTAGCAACCCATCATCTACTTATTACTTCCCAATGCCTCCCTCTAGGCCCAAACAATGGTGAAGTGTCATGTAGTCGACGTTCACATGACACCACTAGAGGGATGACAACATACATCTCATCAAAATATCGAACGAATACCAAATTCACATGACTACTAATAGCAAGACTTCTCCCATGTTCTCAGGAACAAATGTAACTACTCACAAAGCATATTCATGTTCATAATCAGAGGGGTATTAATATGCATAATCGATCTAAACATATGACCTTCCACCAAGTAAACCAACTAGCATCAACTACAAGGAGTAATCAACACTACTAGCAACCCACAGGCACCAATCTGAGGTTTGGATACAAAGATTGGATACAAGAGATGAACTAGGGTTTGAGATGACATGGTGCTGGTGAAGATGCTGATGGAGATTGCTCCCCTCCCGGTGAGAGGATCGTTGGTGATGACGATGGTGATGATTTCCCCCTCCCGAAGGGAAGTTTCCCCGGCAGAACAGCTCCGCCGGAGCCCTAGATTGGTTCTGCCAAGGTTCCACCTCATGGCGGCGGAGTCTCATACCAAAAGCTTACTTATGATTTTTTTCCTCGACGAAAGACTCCATATAGCAGAAGATGGGCATCGGAGGGCCACCAGGGGGCCCACGAGGCAAGGGGCACGCCCAGGGGGGTAGGGCGCGCCACCCACCCTCGTGGCCAGGGTGTGGCCCCCCTCTAGAAATTCTTGCGCTCAGTATTTTTATATATTATGGAAATAGCTTCCGTGAAGTTTCAAGACTTTTGGAGCTGTGCAGAATAGGTCTATAATATTTGCTCCTTTTCCAGCCCAGAATCCCAGCTGCCGGCATTCTCCCTCTTCATGTAAACCTTGTAAAATAAGAGAGAATATGCATAAGTATTGTGACATAATGTGTAATAATAGCCCATAATGCAATAAATATCGATATAGAAGCATCATACAAAATGGACGTATCAACTCCCCCAAGCTTAGACCTCGCTTGTCCTCAAGCGAAAGCCGAAATCAAAAAATATGTCCACATGTTTAGAGATAGAGGTGTCGATAAAAATAAAATACGAACATGAGGGCATCATGATCATTCTTAGAACAACAACATATATATTGTCATATGATCTCTTATGCTCAAGTAACAATTCGATCACAATTTCAAGTATGAATCATAAACTTCATTGAAAGCTAACAAACTCTAATCTCAGTCATTGAGGCAATTGCAATTTATCATAACATAGGAAATAGTCAATATAAGAGCTGTTCAGCAAGTCCATGATGACCCACAAGTATAGGGGATCTATTGTAGTCCTTTCGATAAGTAAGAGTGTCAAACCCAACGAGGAGCAGAAGGAAATGATAAGCGGTTTTCAGCAAGGTATTCTCTACAAGTACTGAAATAAGTGGTAACAGATAGTTTTGTGATAAGATAGGTTGTAACGAGCAACAAGTAACAAAAGTAAATAAAGTGCAGCAAGATGGCCCAATCCTTTTGTAGCAAAGGACAAGCCGGAATAACTCTTATAATAGGAAAAGCGCATCTGAGGACACATGGGAATATCATCAAGCTAGTTTTCATTACGTTCATATGATTCACGTTCGATACTTTGATAATTTGATATGTGGGTGGACCGGTGCTTGGGTGTTGTTCTTACTTGAACAAGCATCCCACTTATGATTAACCTCTATTGCAAGCATCCGTAACTACAACAAAAGTATTAAGGTAAACCTAACCATAGCATGAAACATATGGATCCAAATCAGCCCCTTACGAAGCAACGCATAAACTAGGGTTTAAGCTTATGTCACTCTAGCAACCCATCATCTACTTATTACTTCCCAATGCCTTCCTCTAGGCCCAAATAATGGTGAAGTGTTATGTAGTCGACGTTCACATAACACCACTAGAGGCTAGACAACATACATCTTATCAAAATATCAAACGAATACCAAATTCACATGGCTACTCATAGCAAGACTTCTCCCTTGTCCTCAGGAACGAACGTAATTACTCACAAAGCATATTCATTTTCATAATCAGAGGGGTAATAATATGCATATAGGATCTGAACATATGATCTTCCACCAATTAAACGAACTAACATCAACTACAAGGAGTAATCAACACTACTAGCAACCTACTAGCACCAATCCCGGACTTTGAGACAAGAATTGGATACAAGAGATGAACTAGGGTTTGGAGATGAGATGGTGCTGGTGAAGATGTTGATGGAGATTGCCCTCTCCCGATGAGAGGAGCGTTGGTAATGACGATGGTGATGATTTCCCCCTCCGGGAGGAAATTTCCCCGGCAGAACAGCTCTGCCGGAGCTCTAGATTGGATCCGCCAAGGTTCCGCCTCGTGGCGGCGGAGTCTCGTCCCGAAAAGTTCCTTCTTATTTTTTTCTCATTGAAAGACCTCATATAGGAGAAGATGGGCGTCGGAGAGCCACCAGGGGGCCCACGAGGTAGGGGGGCGCGCCCTAGGGGGTGCCCCCACCCTCGTGAGTAGGGTGTGGGCCCCCTGGCCTTCATCTTTTTCCTGGATTTTTCTTTATTTCTTTTAAGACGCTCTGTGGAGTTTCAGGACTTTTGGAGTTGCGCAGAATAGGTCTCTAATATTTGCTCCTTTTCCAGACCAGAATTCCAGCTGCCGGCATTCTCCCTCCTTATGTAAACCTTGTAAAATAAGAGAGAATAGCCATAAGTATTGTGACATAAAGTGAAATAACAGTCCATAATGCGATAAATATCGATATAAAAGCATGATGCAAAATGGACGTATCAACTCCCCCAAGCTTAGACCTCGCTTGTCCTCAAGCTAAATGCCGATAACAATAAATATGTCCTCATGTTTAGAGGTAGAGGCGTCGATAAAAAATAAAATACGGACATGAAGGCATCATGATTATTCTTATAACAACAACATATATAGATTTTGTCATATGATTACTTATGTTCAAGTGATGATCTATTCACAATGCAAGAGTATAAATCATAAACGTTATTGGGCTTTGACAAACTATAATCTCAATCATCGAAGCAATTGTAATTTATCATAACATCGGAAAGAGTCTATGTCAGAGCTAAAAAGCAAGTCCACATACTCAACTATCACTTAGTCCTCCATAATTGCTAACACTCACGCGATACTTGTGGTTACGGAGTTTTAATCGGACACCGAGAAAGATAGGGGCTTATAGTTTTGCCCCACAACCTTTTACCTCAAGGGTAATGTCAACAATAATGATTCATGCTCCCCTACATCCAATTAGATATATATATATATATATATATATCATGTTGTTTCCAACATGTTGAGCTTGCCAAAGGATAAAATGAAAAACAAAAGGTGAAGATCACCATGACTCTTGCATAAGGTAGAAGATAATAATAAAGGATAGGCCCTTCGCAGAGGGAAGCAGAGGTTGCCATGCGCTTTTATGGTTGGATATATAAAATCTCGATGCGAAAGAACGTCACTTTATATTGCCCCTTGTGATATGAACCTTTATTATGCAGTCCGTCGCTTTTATTACTTCCACATCACAAGATCGTATAAAGCTTATTTCTCCCACACCAATCAATCATACATATTTAGAGCAATTTTTATTGCTTTGCACCGATGACAACTTACTTGAAGGATCTTACTCAATCCATAGGTAGATATGGTGGACTCTCATGGCAAAACTGGTTTAAGGATATTTGGAAGCACAAGTAGTATTTCTACTTGGTGCTGAGAATTTGGCTAGCATGAGGGGGAAATGCAAGCTCAAAAAGTTAGAGGATCCATGACAACATACTTTATCTCATATATAAGAAAGACATAACTCATTACGTTGTCTTCCTTGTCCAACATCAACTCTTTAGCATGTCATATTTTAATGAGTGCTCCCAATCATAAAAGATGTCAATGATAATATATCTATATGTGAAAACCTCTCTTTCCTTATTACTTCCTATTAATTGCAACAATGACCAAAGCTATGTTTGCCAACTCCCAACAACTTTTAATCATCATAGTCCTTCTATGTGAAGTCATTACTCTCAATAAGATCAATATGAACTTTTTGTTTATTTTTATTCTTTTCTCTTTTCCTTTATTCACCCAAGATCATGGAAAAATAATCAAGCCCTTGACTCAACACTAATCTTTATTATATATAGCTCACGGACTCGATTACATAGAGAGATCATAAAGCAAAACTCAAAACTAGATCATGCCATAAACTTTATTCTACTAGATCAAGATACTACTAATAGGATCAAACTAAGAAAACGGTAAAGATAGGAGTTGTCATTGTGATACGATACCGGGGCACCTCCCCCAAGCTTGGCAGTTGCCAAGGGGAGTGCCCATACCCATGTGATTATATCTCCTTCTTTGTTGTTGGTGTAATATTCTTGGCGATTATTCCTCTCAGGATACGGTTCTCCTCCTCGAGCTTATTGACTTGCTGCTTGAGGTCCATGATTTCCTTACGAAGCTTTCCTGTGACAGCTAAAGCTCCTTGCACCCAAGGGTGTTGCATAGCTGTGGGAGAACAAGTGACACTCCTCTTCATATTTTCATAAGAAATCTAACATTAGAAGGGATAACCGAGTTTGGAATAGCTGAGCTCTATAGTTCCCCCATTGTGAACCCAGCTCGGAGGCGAGAGGTGACTTCTTGATCCTCCATAGCATCTACTCTCATCAAGTCAGCCTCCATCTCCTCCTCCGTTGCTGGCCCAAAGTGGTCAGCGTCGCTGTTTGCCCTTGGTTCCGGTGCCGGATTAGATACCCGGCTCTCCCCGATTGACTCTTGAGAAGACATCTTGCTCTGATCTGCAGCAGCAACAGCTCGAAAACAAAAACAGGAGATTTTTGCGTGATACGGGAGTCAAAACCTTCGGGAGAATATATAATGAATTTTTACCGACCAAAATACGTGACGTGCAAGAAAACGGAGTCCGGAAAGCACACAAGGTGCTCACGAGGTAGGGGGCGCGCCCAGGGGGTAGGGCGCGCCCACCACCCTCGTGGGGCCCTCGTGTCCTTCCCGAACTGCTACTTATTTTTCTATTTTTCTAAATATTCCAAAACGGAAAAATATTGCCTTAAAAATTGTTTTGGTGTCAGTTTACTTACCGTACCACATACCTATTTCTTTTCGGACTCTGAAACGTTTCAACATTTATGTATTCCTCTGGGGTTACGGTTTCAATAATATTGGTTTAAACATTTATGGGATTACCTCAGATATGATGTTTAATTCTTTGACCATTTACCGCCTTCGGATTTGTGCCCTCGAAGTTGTTGATCTTTATGGCACCAGAATGATAGACCTCCTCGATAACATAGGGGCCTTCCCATTTAGAGAGAAGTTTTCCTGCAAAAAATCTTAAACGAGAGTTGTATAGCAATACATAATCACCTACATTAAACTCACGCTTTTGTATCCTTTTGTCATGCCATCTTTTAACTTTTTCTTTAAACAACTTGGCATTTTCATATGCTTGGGTTCTCCATTCATCAAGTGAGCTAATATCAAATAACCTCTTTTCACCGGCAAGTTTAAAATCATAGTTAAGCTCTTTAATAGCCCAATATGCCTTATGTTCTAGTTCGAGAGGTAAGTGACATGCTTTTCCATAGACCATTTTATACGGAGACATACCCATAGGATTTTTATATGCAATTTAATAGGCCCATAATGCATCATCAAGTTTCTTTGACCAATTCTTTCTAGATCTATTAACAGTCTTTTTCAAAATTAATTTAAGCTCTCTGTTACTCAATTCTACTTGACCACTAGATTGTGGGTGATAAGGATATGCAATTCTATGATTAACGTCATACTTAGCAAGCATTTTACGAAAGGCACCATGAATGAAATGTGAACCACCATCAGTCATTAAATATCTAGGGACTCCAAACCTCGGTAAAATAACTTCTTTAAGCATCTTAATATAGGTGTTATGATCAGCACTACTAGTTGGAATAGCTTCTACCCACTTAGTAATGTAATCAACAGCAACTAAAATATGTGTATACCTATTAGAGGAAGGAAAAGGTCACATATAATCAAAGCCCCAAACATCAAATGGTTCAATAACAAGTTAATAATTCATAGGAATTTCTTGACGTCTACTAATATTACCAATTCTTTGACATTCATCACAAGACAAGACAAACTTACGGGCATCCTTGAAGAGAGTAGGCCAATAAAAACCGGATTGCAATACCTTGTGTGCAGTTTTATCTCCAGCATGGTGCCCTCCATAGGCTTCGGAGTGACAC
Organism: Triticum urartu; assembly: GCF_003073215.2. Lineage (NCBI taxonomy): Eukaryota > Viridiplantae > Streptophyta > Magnoliopsida > Poales > Poaceae > Triticum > Triticum urartu. Next base: position 132,308 of record NW_024113649.1, read on the forward strand.
TTGTGTAGGATCTGTTCCTGTTCATGCTCAGGTACACAATGTCTAATAACACCATCTACTCCTTCTTTATAAAGATGTGGGTCATCCCAAAAGTAATGCCTTACATCATATAAGAACTTTTTCTTTTGCTGGTATGTGAAACTAGGTGGTATAAATTTAGCAATAATATAATTAGCATAATCAGCATACCATGGAGCAGTTCGAGAAGCATTTATGACATTTAATTGTTCATCAGGAAAGCTATCATTAGTAGGTAGTGGGTCATCAAGAACATTCTCTAACCTAGACAAGTTGTCTGCAACGGGGTTCTCAGCTCCCTTTCTATCAATAATATGCAAATCAAATTCTTGTAGCAAGAGAACCCATCTAATAAGTCTAGGTTTAGCATCTTTCTTTTCCATAAGATATTTAATAGCAGTATGATCAGTGTGAACAGTTACTTTGGAAACAACAATATAAGGTCTGAACTTATCACAAGAAAATACAACTGCTAAAAATTCTTTTTCAGTAGTAGCATAATTTCTTTGGGCACTGTCTAGGGTTTTACTAGCATATTGGATAACATTTAATTTCTTATCAACTCTTTGTCCTAGAACAGCCCCTACAGCATAATCACTAGCATCACAAATAATTTCAAATGGTAAATTCCAATCAGGAGGTTGAACAATAGGTGCAGAAACCAAAGCTTTCTTAAGTATTTCAAATGCTTCTACACAGTCATCATCAAAGACAAAAGGAATATATTTTTGTATTAGGTTACTCAGAGGTCGAGAAATTTTTGAGAAGTCCTTAATGAACCTCCTATAAAAACTGGCATGACCAAGGAAACTTCTTATACCTTTGATGTCCTTGGGACTCGGCATCTTTTCAATAGCATCAACTTTAGCTTTATCAACTTCAATACCTCTTTCAGAAATTTTATGCCCCAAGACAATACCTTCATTAACCACAAAGTGGCACTTCTCCCAGTTCAAGACAAGATTAGTTTCTTCACATCTCTGCAAAACTCGATGAAGGTTTCTCAAGCAATCATCAAAAGAGGATCCATAAACGGAGAAATCGTCCATGAAAACCTCACAAATCTTTTCACAAAAGTCAGAGAATATAGCCATCATGCATCTTTGAAAGGTAGTAGGTGCACTACATAAACCAAAAGGCATACGTCTATAAGAAAAAGTATCGAAAGGGCAAGTAAAAGTGGTCTTTGCTTGATCATCAGCTGACACAGGTATTTGAGATAAGCCAGAGTGACCATCTAGAAAGAAAAAATGTGTATGTTTGGATAATATTTCTAGCATTTGATCAATGAAGGGCAAATGTAATGATCTTTTTAGTAGCTTTATTTAATTTGCGAAAATCAATTACCATCCTATAACCTGTAATAATTCTTTGTGGAATCAATTCATCTTTATCATTAGGAACGACAGTAATACCTCCCTTCTTAGGGACACAATGGACAAGACTTACCCACTGACTATCAGCAATGGGATAAATTATACCTGCCTCAAGGAGCTTTAATATTTCCTTTCTTACCACTTCTTTCATCTTAGGATTCAGCCGTCGTTGGTGATCAATAACTGGTTTGGCATCTTTCTCCAAATTTATTTTTTGCTGACATAGAGTGGGACTAATGCCCTTAAGATCATCAAGAGTATATCCAATAGCAGCACGATGCTTCTTCAGAGTTTTCAATAATTTCTCTTCCTCCTTCTCTGAAAGGTTAGCACTAATAATAACAGGATATATCTTCTTTTCATCAAGATAAGCATATTTAAGAGTATCAAGTAAAGTTTTAAGCTCAAATACAGGATCAACCTTGGGTGGAGGAGGATCCCCTAGGATTTCAATAGGCAACTTGTGTTTCAGAATAGGTCCCTGTTTAAAGAATACTTCATCTATTTCCATTCTTTCATTCATGAACATATCATTTTAATGGTCTAGCAAATATTGTTCTAAAGGATCAGTAGGAGGCATGACAATAGAAGCAAGACCAATAATTTCATCTTTACTAGGCAATTCTTTATCATGTGGTTGTCTATGAAATTTAGCAAAATTAAACTCATGAGACATATCCCCTAAACCAACAGAAACAATATTCTTATTGTAGTCTATCTTAGCATTAATAGTATTCAAGAAGGGTCTACCAAATATAATGGGACAAAAGCTATCTTGTGGGGAAGTAAGAACAAGAAAATCAGCAGGATATTTAACCTTCCCACACAAGACTTCAACATATCTAACAATCCCGATTGGTGAAATAGTATCTCTATTGGCAAGTTTAATGGTAACATCAATATCTCGTATAAAGTATGTGGTATTGCACTTGCACTAGCACCCATATCACATAAGCCATGATAGCAATGATCTCCTATTTTAACAGAAATAACAGGCATGCCTACCACAGGTCTATGTTTATTTTTAGTACAGGTTTAGCAATTCTAGCAGTTTCATCTCAAAGTGAATAACATGCCCATCAATATTATCAGCCAAGAGATCTTTAACCATAGCAATATTTGGTTCTACTTTAACTTTCTCATGGGGTTTGTGTGTTCTAATATTGCTTTTTTGACTATAGTTGAAGCTTTAGCATGATCCTTTATTCTAACAGGGAAAGGTGGTTTCTCAACATAAGCAGTAGGAACAACATGATCATTATAAGTGATAGTCTTTTCTTCAACTTTAATAGCTGTAACTACTTTTACTTCAATGGGAGGATTATATTTAAACCACTTCTCCTTAGGGAGATCAACATGAGTAGCAAAGGATTCACAAAAGGAAGCTACTATCTCAGAGTCAAGTCCATATTTAGTGCTAAATTCACAGAAAGCATCGGTATCCATAAAATATTTAACACAATCAAACTTAGGTGTTATACCTGACTCCTCACCTTCGTCGAGATCCCAATCTTCAGAGTTGCATTTAATTATTTGCAATAAATCCCATTTGAATTCAATAGTCTTCATCATAAAAGATCCAGTACAAGAAGTATTGAGCATGGAGCGATTACTAAGAGAAAGTCGAGCATAAAAAATTTGAATAATCATTTCTCTTGAGAGCTCATGATTGGGGCATGAATATAACATTGACTTAAACCTCCCCCAAGCTTGAGCGATGATTTCTCCTTCACGAGGCCAAAAATTATATATATAATTACGATCACGATGAACAAGATGCATAGGATAAAACTTCGGTGAAATTCCAATTTCAATCGCTTATAGTCCCAGGATCCCATATCATCACATAGCCTATACCATGTCAATGCATCTCCCTTCAAAGATAAAGGGAAGACCTTCTTCTTGATAACATCCTCGGGCATACCTCCAAGCTTAAATAATCCACAAACTTCATCCACATAGATTAAGTGTAAATCGGGATGCAATGTTCCATCTCCTGCAAAAGGATTAGCTAGCAGTTTCTCTATCATACCCAAAGGAATTTCAAAGTAAACATTTTCAGTAGGTACAGTAGGTTGAGGGGTAGCTAATTGTGGTTCCGGACAAGGTGAAGATACCCCGAACAAACCCCTCAAAGGATTATGTTCCATAGTAACAAGTGACAGTAAATTTCAGCACACTATAAAAAAATCTTACCAAATTCCACCTACCAAAGGCGCTTCACTCCTCGGCAATGGTGCTAGAAAAGAGTCTTGATGACCCACAAGTGTAGGGGATCTATCGTAGCTTTTCGATAAGTAAGAGTGTCGAACCCAACGAGGAGTAGAAGGAAATGATAAGCAGTTTTCAGTAAGGTATTCTCTGCAAGCACTGAAATTATCGGTAACAGATAGTTTTGTGATAAGGTAATTTGTAACGAGTAGCAAGTAATAAAAGTAAATAAGGTGCAGCAATATGGCCCAATCCTTTTTGTAGCAAAGGACAAGCCTGGACAAACTCTTATATGAAGGAAAGCGCTCCCGATGACACATGGGAATTATCGTCAAGCTAGTTTTCATCTCGTTCATATGATTCGCGTTCGGTACTTTGATAATTTGATATGTGGGTGGACCGGTGCTTGGGTACTGTCCTTACTTGGACAAGAATCCCACTTATGATTAACCCCCATTGCAAGCATCTACAACTACAACAGAAGTATTAAGGTAAACCTAACCATAGCATGAAACATATGGATCCAAATCAGCCCCTTACAAAGCAACGCCTAAACTAGGGTTTAAGCTTCTGTCACTCTAGCAACCCATCATCTACTTATTACTTCCCAATGCCCCCCTCTAGGCCCAAACAATGGTGAAGTGTCATGTAGTCGACGTTCACATGACACCACTAGAGGGATGACAACATACATCTCATCAAAATATCGAAAGAATATCAAATGCACATTACTACTAATAGCAAGACTTCTACCATGTCCTCAGGAACAAACGTAACTACTCACAAAGCATATTCATGTTCATAATCAGAGGGGTATTGATACGTCCATTTTGCTCTAAAATCAATACTTTTTTGAGGGAAAAGAGGTGTTTGTAAAACACAAATACTTGAGTATGAAGGTGTTTGTAAACCGCAAATATTTTTCTTTTGAAGACATCCCAAATTTCTGTATACACAATAATCCAAGTATTTTCTCCTCACAATAGAAAAGTCATGCAATAAGATCCCTAAAGAAAGAACAAAATCTTACTTGTAAATTCACACTTGCATACCATTTATTAGAAGATGTCCCGTGCTGTCTGGATGGCGCCTCTACGGAGTACGAGCCAGGCAGTCTGGTGGGTGGCTCCAGGCTCAACCGAGACGGTGCGAGCAGAACCGCACCCAAGTCTGCTCCTGCCCTCTGCCTCTCCACAGACTCAAGACTCGAGGGAAAACATATGTGAATGTATGATTGATCCTCTCCCATCCAGTTGCTCCATCAATTTTAATTGCAATGTTCCTGTAGGTGACGAGGTCACCAGTTTGTGGTATGGAGGTTCCTATAACCATTGTAAATTTCCTTCTCGGTTACACAAGAACAATTGCTTGTTGTTGTACTTTTATGTGACTGCTTGCACACTCTCCCTTCTTTATATATTTCTGTTTCTCTGCAGGAGCCGCCTCTCTGTGTTACTGATAAAAATTAGCAATTGTTATTTCCGGAGACTGCAGGCTGCAGAGTATGCCTGTGGCAGACATCAAGTTTGCTTCATACTTTATTTCTCACGGTATTTCCTTTTGCCCTGACCCACAAGGCCATGGTGAAAAATAACAGAAGATACTAACAACATTGGAGGGCATGCCTTACTCTAGAAATACACACATATCGGTCTCAACTCTGGAAAGAACTGGCCACTGGTAATTGTAACATTTAGCACATTATGGTACTCGTAAATGACTTTGGTGCTCATATTCAAGGAGAAATCGTTCAAAACAATCAACTGCTAGCAATTCAACACCCATTTTCAATCCAGGAGCATTACAGTTATTTTAGCACACAGGTCATACCGCAATCTTAGAGTGCAATCTATGAAAATAATTGGACACTGATTCTGCACACAGCTGATTTTTAGTGGGCAGTTTTGCATAATCGGATTCTGTATGATCTGCAGCTGAAAAGAACTGGCCCAAAAAGTAGTCGCCCAACGATGTTTTACAAGGTGCATCTCATTTCCATACTCGAGCACGGGACATGGGTATACTCAATCGATTGGTCCTTATAATTAATAAAACACACATACACCAAATAGACAACCGGTTTTCTCAGTCATGAGTTGTTGATTGGACATGTGTAACCACTTGCTCGATGCTCTAGAATTGATGGCACCCATTCCAGATTATGGTTAGGGTTTAGCATTTAGGTTTGCATAGTTTTATCTTTTGAGCTTTAGGTTTGCATAGATAAGAGCACACCGCTCACACGCTGCTCTGTTTGGTTGCACCCTTGATTCACTATGATTAGGTTTTGTTCAAACGCCACTTTGGCATTTCAGGTTTATGTAACAACTCACTAAATGAAGGATGCGGCTTGATTGTAAATTTGTGAACGAGCTCTACTAAATCTAATGGTTCACAATAAAATATAATTTATTTACTGTATTTTGAGTTCCAACATCATATGTTTTGGTTCCCCAAGCTAACATTGCTCCAAATTTAACCCAGGGTTGAAGGTTTTACCTTCGAATCTATAAAGAAGATTTAAAAATGCAGTAATAGCATTCAGACTAGATGCCCCCATCGTACAACAAAGTCCTAAACACTATCTCCTGCACTGTAATAGATGTGTTATGTTTACTTATACAACTATTAACATTCTGCATTGGGAAATGGACAAGTGATCTGAAATAGTACTAGAAGAATCAGGGAAATTGCAACATCCTACTCTTTCTTGTATCGTACCTCTGTGCTCATGCATACAATAAAAATGTGCGACATATTTACAGCTCTACCATGACCACATAAGTTCATAGCTACGCATTTTACATCGGTGGTTCTACATGCAAATTTGTCAACTTCAGTTTGATGCTTAGCCTATGATCTTCAAACACAGATGCATATTTAGTAAAATATCTAATTAAACAAGTGAGGATTATTTGCCCACAAAAATGAGGGCTATTTGGCAAGTTGGTAGCTAGTGGACTGTACCTCTTAGAAATTTTTGGATGGCTCCCCTTAGAAAGCGACTTTCATTTTCAACCTTATTATGACAGATCTAGAACATTTGACTGACATAAATTCTTGTTGCAGTCGTACACTATACACTCGCCTGCCTCAATCTTGGGATCTTGGAGAAATTTTCCCCCTTTCTCGAGCACATTCCATAATGGGTTGTTCCACTTACAAGCTTTCATGGAACAGAGTAACAAGGAGCATAATCTCTCTCTCTCTCTCTCTCGCTCTCTCTCATGTGACAAACTTGCAAGCATCCGTCATTTTTGTGAAGAAAGTCATTAATCTTTTCCTGGAAATGTTTAGATGAAATCATGGTCAGTCCTTCAATGAAGATTTACCAAAGGTAACGAGTGGAGATTGAAATCTTACTAGGGGTATGTGGTAACGTGTTTCATCAAACATATTGCTCCATAACTAACAACATGCACAAATAACATTTCTTACCTCTTTCCCTAAAAAGCATTTCTTACCTCTTTATTGCAATTTATTTTCACAATTATTAAATGAATACCAAAAGAACATACATGAAGTCAAGTTGTATCCACATGAAATCTTGTAAGGTAGATGATCCACAAGATGAATGCATACCAAACTTACAATGCAGTTTCACACTTCAAAATTACATTCCTATGTTATGTTGCCTTTGGGAACTTACTTGGTAGAAAAACTACATATTGATTGGTAGTGATAATTCTCAAGAGTGCGCCATGCTAGGTTACATATTTAATTCACTAATTCAATATATTTGTGAGCCATAAGATATTGGAGGAGAGCAAAGAAACAAAAAGGGTTAATTATCCTTTTGCCCTCAGTGGTGTCCATGTACTCAGTTTTGCCCTCAGATGCGAATTGTGCTTAGTTTTTCCCCTAGTCCGTGCGCACCGACTCGTTCCGTGAACTCTACTGTCTCCGTCAGGTCAAACTTTTGACTCAGCCCTTACAGGTGGCACCACGCGGCAGAGACGGCCAATTTTATTTAGACCGTTGCATGCGTGGCTTGTGGGACCCAGCAAAGAGCCGTTGCGGATGTGCTATATAAGCGGGCGACAGCGGCGGTGACCACGGCGACAGAGAGCATGGCGGTGACCATGGGGAGAGAGAGAGAGAGAGAGAGAACGACGGTGGGAAGCTAGCTGTGGAGGGCGCGGCGGTGGGAAGCTAGTTGTGGAGGGCGCGACGGCGTTGAGATCCACTTCGTCTCCGAGCTCCATGTCTACCTCAAGCTCCTGCGCCACCTCGCGGATGCAGAGCCAGGTGCGTGTGGACATGCCTGTCTTCATCTATCCATGGTGTCGGGCGGGCGTTGATCGAAGGGTTTCTCACACACCGAGGAACCAGAATCGTCTGTTCTACATGTGCAGCGAGAATGGGGTAAGAATCGGGTCAATTGCGCCATTTTCGTGGTCGGGATCTTTGAGCAATGGGTTGATCTGTTTGGTGTTCATGTAGGTGACATGCTTCTTTCTTTGGGTCGATGCTCTGGCCAAGACTCTAATGAATGAACTACAAGAAGAGCATGAAGAATGGTTGCGCATGCTGCCACGAACGGCAGTGGCCGCAGCACGAGCTCCGAAAGAACAGATGGAGGGCGAAGCACGCACTGACAGAGAGCTAGCTGTTGAACTTAGGATGTTAAAGAAGAAGGTTAGGAAGCTTGAAGATCAAGCACTACCAATACCCATTTGCAAATACTTTTGGGCATTTGTAGGTAAGGTAATCGCACTGGTTGTAATGTTGAAAATGTATGGAAAGGCATGAATTATGGAGGAATTTGTAATCTTGAAATTGTTTGAGAAATTCACCTAGTTTAAATGTTGGTTAAAGTTGTTTAAATTTTGAAACAAAAGGAGAAGAAGTGACCAACATTTAAATATGTTGAAAAAAGAGAGAAGAAATTAGGAATTCAGAAACTTTTGATCAATGAAATGCAGCTCTCTGCTCTACCTTTCTGTCAAAAAAAGGTTGCTCTTGGGGCAAATTCAGAGCGTAGAGCCAAGTGCGGGCTAGACTAATGGGCCAAGTGCATCCAATTAGGCCCATTCGGGGGTTCTCTTGCGTGTTTTTCTGTTTTCTGTTCTGGTTTAATTTAGGCAGTAAATCATAATGCTGAAACTTTTTGTGGAAGCTAATTGAATTATTCCAGAGCCAAACAATTAAGATTAGAAATTTTTTGGAGCTGTTAAATATTTAATAGCAATTTAATTAATCCAATTCAAATACACCGTGACTTAAATCAAAGACCAAAATGTCATGGAAAATGTGCCTCAGCTCTGGTAGAGGTTTACACCTGGTGCCAAAATAAATGAACATTTTTAAGGGCATTACATTCAGAAAAAAATAATTTGTCAAAAAATGAAGGGTGGAAAATGCACAAAAAATTGGTGCGGCTAGGGACTCGAACCCAGGACCCCATGGGTTTGTGGTGTTTAGGGCTGCGCTGGTAACCGCTAGGACAGATGGCAAGACTTTGACATGGGTACGGAAGGAAGGTATACATAGTGAGACCATGAAATTTGTCAAAAAAAATAGTGAGACCGTGAATGTTTGCACACACGTGAGAGTGGTTTTCCTTTGTTTTGCACTGAAATTTTGGAGGGTTGGAAGGTTGAAAACGTATGTTTGCACTGCCACATGATTTTGGTGTGGCACTTGGTTTAGGGTTAGAGTGGCAATTGGTTTAGGATTTAAAGGGAATAAATTTACATGTTAGTTCATGACTTATTTTTTTGAATGAAAGAGAGAGATTCTCACCCCCTCCGATTTTCATTAATGAAAACCACAAGTTCGCAAACTACATGACTTCGTTTAGGGAAGAAATGATATGTTTGGGCACGGACATTTTTTAACACACATAATAAACCCTAATAACTTAGATAAGATGCAACACACCGTACCCTTACAATAATAAGTTCACGGACACATGACGAAACATGACACGACACGACATAGAAAAGCAACAAAATAAAAACGAAACATGACGAGCTTGACTCCGGGCTTGAACATCTTCATCTTGACCTTCTTCTTCCACCTTGGTCGCGCGCCCCTTCAACACCGTCTTCATCTTCACACCTCCTCCTCCTCGTCGTAGGGAAGGGAGTGCATCTGGCCTGGAGTGGGAAAGATGCTCTCGTAGTTGGTGTAGATGTTGTACACGGTGAAGAAGACGGCCTCGCAGTCGCACCAAAAGACTTGGCCGAGGAGCTCGCGCGCGTCAAACGGGTTGGTGAAGGTGACTGTGAGCAGTAGGAGGATGCCGCCGCAGTCACGAACCTCGTTGAGGGTGAACATCCTAGGCGAGCCCCGTGGGAGGTGGGCATAGCCGGCTCTGAGGAAGGCACGGGTGAGTTCGACGGAACCCCTCCACCTTGAAATAGCCCACACACGGAGCTCCCTCTCCACGAGCACGCCCGGTGGGTAGCGCAGCTCCGGCATGAGAGGCGGACGGTTGAAGGTCGGCCCGTTGAACTGCATCTTCACTTGGTCTCGCTTTGGGAGGGCTCGGTCGCTTGGGTGTTCGAAGTTGGAGAGAATGGATCGGATCTGGCTTGTGGGTGGGATAGGAAGAGAGGCACCCCATTTATAGGCCTGTGGGTGGGAGAGGAAGAGAGAAAGGATGAGAACAGTGCGTGTGTGAATCCCGACACGTGTGTGTATGCGTTAGGTTTTGCACTCTTTAATTTTTGCACGAAAACGATGCATGGGGCGCGTGCGTGCATCTGAATCACTACATAGCTCTTTGACCGGGCGGTGCATCTGACTCACTGCCCTGAACCACTGCCCCGAACCACCTAGCTCGCCTCGCTAGCCTAGCTCGCCTAGCTCGCCTAGCGCGCCTCGCTTGCCTCGCTTGCATGCATGCACGTCCGCCTCTCGCGCATGAAAACCCACGTCGTCGCCTCCCATGCATGCAAGGTCTGGAAAGGCTGAGGCGGGCTATTTACTGCGGTCTCAGGCCCAGACAACGAGACGGCCCAACTGTCCATCCAGCGCGCCTGGTATTTGTTTAAAAAACAATCTCCCAGCCAATCAGATTGCATCTCGCGGATCACCCCCTCCCCGCAGATTCCTTCTAGAAGGGTTAGATCGACGGCCCTTGATCGCCGCTAGGGTTAGATGGATGGTCCTTGTTCAGTGCTAGGGTTAGCGGGGTTTGGGAGGGGTTTGGAGCAGTCAAAGCTATGTTTGACCAGATTTCAAATGAGCATAATAAATTAAATAAAAATCAGAAAAATAAAAAAACCTATGCACATAGTCTTCTTATGTCATATACTAACGATTTAAGTTGATAAACAAGGTTTACATACATTTAAACGATAAGTTCATGTGTATTGTGTGATATCTCGAGTATCTCAAACTCTCTTGTATGAAGTGAAGAGAAGTGTTTTGGGGAAATGAACATGAAAATTTCAAAAAAGTCACCACAGCTTCATTTTGGAGTGACTAAGAAGGATCCAGGCTTAGTTTTTCATTTTGATGTTTTACACTTGTTTAAATCTTGGTCAAAGTTAAGTTTGACC